>NW_028230438.1:25317828-25617828 GCF_043228905.1 Azolla caroliniana
ATGCCTCACATTGTCGCGTATCATTCTTCAACTCCGTCTCCAAAGGGGGATCCCATCATGGTCGCCAAAAGGTGTTGTATGTTTTAGGGCTAGGGTTAAGGACGATGATAATCATGATAAAGATATACATTGTGGTTATGATGATGATGGAGAGTATGGGATTGATGGCGAGAGAGATCATGTGCATTGAGAAGCATTGCGGGGTGGGGGGTGCTGCCTAGAATGGCTCCACCCCCCTCCCAAGGGGGTTCAACGTTAAGGGGAGGGAAGAGAGAGAGAGAGATGAAAAGAGAGATAGATAGAGAGAAATGATTCATTTTTCATTCATTCCCCATAAGGGGGTTAAATAGTACAAGAGGGGGTAGATACAAAGGGGTGTAAGCCCCCTAGAGCATTCATACTGGACACTCACTCATACCTCCTTGTATCCATCCACATGCACACACGTGTGCATGTATTCACATATGTATTGACTCACAATTACATTTATGCCCCCTACACATACACAACATTATGATAACATTCGACCCTCGCTCATCACACTTGACTCTCCGTACATCTCGTACGAGGTAACAGCGACATTGTCGGTTGTGGATATTTTCTCTAGACCGATTTTCCCTGAAATGACGCAGTCCCGAACGAAGTGATATCGAACGTCGATATGTTTGGAGGCGTTATGGTGAACCGGATTTTTCGACAAGGCAACAGCACCTTGACTGTCGCTGTAGACAACTGGAGCCGAGTCATGGTCGACTTGTCGAAACGTGTGCGCCAGCCGACCGAGCCACAAAGCTTCTTTTGCTGCGTCGGACGCAGCTACATATTCTGCTTCGGTCGTTGAGGTCGCTGTGCACTCCTGAAGTTTCGACTTCCACGAGATTGCTCCATTGCCGAATTTGAAGCAGTATCCGGTTGTAGATTTCCGACTGTCTATACAGCCGGCGAAGTCCGAGTCGGTGTAACCGACTACGCCTGAGGTTCGGTTCGGACCGAAAAGAATGCCGTGGTCTTTTGTGCCAGCCAGATATCTGAACACATGTTTGACTGCGTTCCAATGCGATCGGCCAGGATTGTGCATAAATCTGCTAACGACTCCTACGGCGTGAGAAATATCAGGCCGTGTCGCGACCATCAGGTACATAAGGGAGCCGACTGCCGGTGCATACGGTACCGACTTCATATCTTCCCCCTCCGGACCGGATGTCGGGCAGTCTCGCTGAGAGAGCCGAAGATTCATGGGGAGCGGGGTTGAAGCAGATTTGGCTGATTGCATGTTGAAGCGTTCTAAGACACGTCGGGTATAGTCGGTCTGAGACAAAAAAAGATGTCGTTTATCGCGATGCCGACTAATCTTCATGCCAAGGATGTGTCGTGCCGGACCGAGGTCCTTCATGGCAAACCTCAACCGCAGTTGCCGAATGAGATCGGCAAGGTCGCCCGCGTGGCGTCCAGAAATTAGCATGTCGTCCACGTAAATGATGAGGAAGATGGGTGATCCATCTTGAGCTGTGTTGGTGAAGAGACAATGGTCCTCATCGCTTTTTGAGAAGCCGATCGATTGGATGAAGTCGTCGAACTTCTTGTACCATTGTCGCGGTGCCTGTTTGAGGCCGTATAGACTCTTCCTGAGTCGGCAGACTAGATGTTCTTGGCCAGTCGCCACGAAGCCTTTTGGCTGCTCCATATAAATTTCCTCGTCAAGATCACCATGGAGGAAGGCTGTTTTGACATCTAGCTGAATCAGCTCCAAGTTGTCGGCTGCCACTACGCCGAGTAGGAAACGAAGGGTTGTCATTTTCACCACTGGTGAAAAAATCTCGTCGAAGTCGACGCCATATTCTTGTTGGATGCCCTTCGCAACTAATCTGGCCTTGTACTTTGGGGTGGTCGAATCAGACGTCTCTTTTAGTCGATAAACCCACTTGCAAGGAAGAGCACGTCGGTTCCTGGGTAATTCAACCAGATCCCAAGTCTTGTTTGCCCGAATGGAGTGCATTTCCGACTCCATCGCCAGATGCCAGGTGGCTGAATCGACAGATGTCGATGCTTCTTCGTAAGACGTCGGTTCGCCGGCGTCGGTGAAGAAAATTCCAGGAGAATACCTCTCCGGAGGTTGCGATAGTCTCTCGGATCGTCGAGGTAAGATTGGACTGGTCGCATCGGGTATCGAGGTCGGATGGTCCGAAAGCGAATCATTCGGCTGTGCCGAGTCGGAGTTGTCCGAGTCGGTAGTGTAAGGTTCAGCTACCCGTGAAGCTGACCGTGTGTTAAGAGCGGGGCCTTCTTGAAGGGTCGGCACATCGGAAAATGTTACCCTTCGGACTTCGATCGGTTTTTCGACTGATGGATTCATAGCCGACTCGTTGAACACAACGTCCGAACTTCGAACGATTTGTCTGCGTTCGGGGTCCCAGAGTCGGTATCCCATTTCGCCGTCGGATCCATATCCAAGGAAAATGCATTTCCTGGACCGAGGTGCAAGTTTTCGGCGATCATCTTTCGGAATAAGGACGTACGCCTCGCATCCGAAGATCCTCAGCTTGTCGTAATTCGGCTTACTGCCGATCCATAGTTCCTGAGGAATTTGAAGTCCTAGAGGTCTACTTGGCGACATATTGATTATGTGTACTGCCGTGAGTAGAGCCTCGGCCCAGAAGCCATCCGACAGTCCGGAGTGTTGGAGCATGGAAACTATCCGTTCTTGGATTGTCCGATTCATGCGTTCGGCAATCCCGTTTTGCTCCGGACTGTGTGGTGCCGTAAATTCACGTCGGATGCCGCGTTGTCGGCAGAATTTGACGAATTCTTCGGATTTGAACTCTCCCCCATTGTCTGTCCGAAAGCATTTCAGCTTTCGGTCGGTTTGATTTTCCACCATAGCGAGCCAATCGGTGAAGATCGAGAAGACCCGATCTTTGGTGCGAATTGGATAAGCCCACACCTTTCGAGTCGAATCGTCAATAAAAGTGACGAAGTAAGAGGCACCGCCGAGAGACTGATGCGGCATTGGGCCACAGACGTCCGAGTGGACCAAATCAAGAGGTCTCGTTTCTCTTGGTGCTGATGTCGGGTGTGATGCGGCTGCTTGTTTGCCATACTGGCAATGCTCGCAGAATTGATGGTCCGAGAAGGAGAGGTTGGGGATGTATCCGGCTCTAGATAGGTGCGTGATGCCGGCCTTGCTGAGGTGTCCTAATCTTCGGTGCCATAGTGATGACACAGGAATATCCACCAAAAACAGGTTACCCTCTCTGAGCGTAACATGTAACGGATACAGTGAGTGTATCTTGGGTCCTCTAGCAAGCAGGAGGTTCCCCCTGTGGAGTGTCCACCCTCCCGAAGAAAAACCGGCACGAATGCCGTCTTCATCTAGTTGTCCGACTGAGATCAATGGCCTTGAGAGCTCGGGTACATGTCGGACATTGTGGAGTACAAGTGTAGAGCCACCGGCAAGGTTGAGCTCTACTGTGCCGATTCCGATGATGTCACAGTGTTGTGAGTTGCCGACTCGAACTGAGTCGGAGTGACGGATCGTATATTGCCGAAATTGGGATCGATGAGGAGTCACGTGAAATGACGCGCCCGAATCTAAGAGCCATGTGCTCGATTCTTCAGTCGTGAGCAGAACTTCTGATCCGACTGGATTTTCGATTGATAGTATATTCGGGTCGTTTAGTAGCACATCAGCTGAGGAGCTGACGTAATTGATCTCCTCATGCCGGCCACTCTTCTTGTTGTTCTTGTTCTTGAGTGCGCGGCAGTCGACTTTGATGTGTCCGGGTTTCTTGCAATAGTTGCAGATTCGGTTATCCCGTGACTGGCTCCGTCTTCGCTGATTGTTCGGCGGCCGTGAGGAATCTCTTCCTCGTATGTTCGATCGGTCTGTCGAACCTTGTACTACGTAAGCGTCGTCTGTTGAGTCTTTGGCGAAAGACTTTCTCCGAGCTGCTTCGGTCAGGATTGCGCTCGTGACTTCGGAGTATTTAACAGCCGTGGTTGACGCGTTGCACACGGTTGTGACGAAAGTTTCCCATGATGAGGGAAGGCTGCTCATGAGTATCATTGCTCTGAGTTCATCCTCGATTGCCGTCCCCTGTGACGAGATTTGGGAGCTTATGCTTTCGTACTCATTTAGGTGTGCTTGAACCGAATCGGATTCTTTCATCCGCAAGTTGTAGAGGCGCCGGATCAGAAACATCTTCGTTGCGGCGACCTTCTTTTCGTAAGTGTCCGACAGTGTTTTCCACAGTTCGAATGCTGTCGTACACGATTGCACCGTAAAGTATACCGATTCCGATAGGTGCATCCGAATCGTGGCGCGGACGATTCTGTCCAGCTTCTGCCACTCAATTGGTTTGTATCCTTCTGGAGGTTCTTCATTTTCGATGGGATCGATTTGCCCCTTGACTATGAGATAGTCCTGCATTTGTTCCTTCCAGAAGTTGAAGTTCGATCCATCGAACTTTCGTAGACTCATTTCTGACGAGCCGGATGTTGATGCCATCAAATTCGGTTTCGGTTGACGAAGCTCGGTTCGGAGTGCAGCCGGTTGGCTCACCCGATATCGTTCTAGTCGGATTTGAACCCGAGTCGGTTCGGCTTCGGAACTTGCTCGAATTGACTCCGGTAACTTGAGGGACAGAACCGACTGGTCTTCCCGAATGTTGCCGAGTCGGAGTGAGCCCGGTTCGCTTCGGATATATATGCCGAATACCGATTATTGAAACCGATTATCTGGACCGATTCTGCTTCGGGTGGCTGCAGCGACTAGAGAGACAGATCCAACTGATCCTCCCGAATGTCGATCAGCCGGATGAAGCGCGAATTGGGGTTGTTGTCTTGAGACCGATCTGCACCGAGTGGTTACAACGAGCGGCGAGCAGCGTTTAATGACCTTTTCGGATGTCGTTTAACCGAGTGGAGCGCGATCGTGTCAATGTTGCACAAGGGGATTTCACCTCGAGCGTTGCGATCACAAGGAACGGAGTACAACCGGCTGGCTTACTCCAAGCGAAGAGGATCTAACGCGAGGAGATGCAAGCCTCGTTTTTGTTCTTCTTCTCTCTTTCTTCGAATGACGCGAATACTGTGCAGGCCGTGATGAAGTGAAGAACCGACTGCTGTGCAGGCGGTGATGACGGCCGACAGCGGCTCTGATACCAGATGTTGGTAGACAAGGGGCCGTCAGTGCGGAAGATCAAGAAGCATTTGATTTTGTTCTGTACCTGCGTATGAGAGCTTGTAGGTCGTTGCACAGAGAGAGAGAGAGAGACAGAGAGACAGAGAGGCACAAAAGACTCCTTATTCCATAAAGCAATAATACAACACCCAACCTTACAAAAAGGTTACAAGGTCACTATATATAGTGACCGACTTAGGGCAACTACCCTTTATGCTAATTACATAAATGGCCAAAACGGGATAGTGTGAATACGTCCATTATACACATGTATTCGACAATCCCAATCAAAGGGTGTCCAGTGGAGGATAAATATGAATTGATTAGGCCGGACGGTGCTAAAGGTTCGTGACGGACCACATCAACGATTGCAAGAAGGTGCTATAGAGGCTTGAGAGAGCACGACTCACATTCTCCGGGAAAAAATTAGCTTTCGGGCAGCCTGAAATCATGGTGGTCGAACACTTGTGCGGACCTTACAGCCAGAAACCGCGCCGGCGAAAGTGGAAGCCATCTCCGCAATGAAGGAAGAATGCACATTAGGTACGAAGGTACAAAGGTTTATGGACACATGCGCGTTCTACCACATATGGGTCCCGCATCACGCACACATCGCAGAACCACTCTACATGTTATTGAAGAAAGGGCGGAAGTTTGAGTGGAAGGAGGAACATGCGGAGTTGGTCCGAAGGTTGAAGGAGGCACTAACCGCGGCACCGACACTTCGGAAAGCGGTTTACGACCCAAGGAGGTCCCGATTTACATGACCGTAGACACGAGCCCGACCGGAATCGGATGGGTGCTCAGTCAGGAGGACGAGAGTGGTGCGAGGTTCCCCATCTAGTTCGAAGCGAAGGTACTGAGCGAGCGACAATGAGGATACGCTCAGGTTAAACACGAACTCTGGGGGTATTGTTGTTACCGGCCGGCAAGGAGTCCAAATTACGGAGTGAAGGAATTAATTAGATATGGTTGTAGATAAGCATAGTGTGGACGGACGGACTGGAAACGGTATGCCGTTCCAGATCCGGACGGATCCCGAATAGGTGCGAGAGGCACCGTTTTGTACTACGGGCCGGAAACCTATTTAAAGGCCCGGACCCTATTGTAATGACAGCGGATAATTAGTAGAGCTTATGTTGTTTATACTTCTGTCTTGATTTCCGTTCTGTAATCACTGTTATATCTTACGCGTGTAATTAACCAAAGCAATCTAATAGTGTAACCTACGTAAGTCGGTGTAATCGTTGAATCTTAATCCTATGCCGTAATCACCCTTTGGTGAAGTGTCTCCGTGACACCTTGTGTTAGGCCTTGTCCGGCTAAGAGAGTAACACAGTTTTGGCGACCACGATTCCTGCTTTCTCGCAGCGAACGACGGTAATGGATGACTAGACCAACGCACGACTTGGTTACAGACCGAGCTCGACGCATCGCCGAACGGCAAAGACGGCGTGAGACTTTCCAGCAAGCAGCGCAGGAAATTCGCTCGGATCGTTCGTTCTCCAACGAGATCCGGAGAGTCGCGGAGGAATCTCTCCGGTTACGGCAAACCCGCGACCAGGACGACGGAAGCAGTCTAAGTAGTCTCCGGGAAACCGAACGACTCCTGGAGGCGCTGGCAAGCGGAGAAAACGAGGCAGAAGCCTTTTCAGCCTACGAATCGGATTCCGAAGGGGGATACAGCGTGCACACGAACTACCGGAGCAGCAACGATACCCCCGGCGGCCCGGAAGACGACGGGTCGGATACCGTGCCGACTCCAAAACCGGAACCGCTCAACCAGGGCTATCCGGAATCGCAAACGGAAGCCGTCAACCCACCAACACCGGAAGTGGAAGAAGCAAAGCCACTAACACCAACGAAAGAGCCGGCAAAGGTACCGGAAGAAGAGCCGGAAAAAGAACCGGAAAAAGGACCGGCAGAAGAACCGGAAGTGGAACCGGAGAAAGAACCGGAAAAATATCAACAAACGCCACTAAACCGCGGCTTAATACTGGACGACGACATGCCGTTCCAATACTCAAAGTACCGCGATGATCCGGATGCGGAAGCGCATGTGGATGACTTCGAGCAGACATGGGAAGCAAATCACACGTCCCAGTGAATGACACCGGAGGAAGAAGAACGCTCGAAGATAGCGGAATTCGGAGTCACGTTGGAGGGACCAGCGACACGATGGCGGCGGTCGCAGGACCCGGCGACCATCACAACATTTGCAGAATTAAAAGCAAAATTCTTGCATTTTTTCCACAAGGAGGTCGACCAGACGACAATGGTGGGCTTGTTTTATACGATCCGGCAGGAGGCAGGGGAAAGCATACCCCAATTCGTCATCCGTTTCCAACGAATGCATAGCCAGCTTGCCCGTGCACCCCCGGAGGAGGAATTACGGACGATATTTTTAAACGCACTCCGGGAACCGTTACGCACGGTGTGTACGGTGATCGACTTTCGAGGATGCACCATCGATCAGGTCATTGACCGGGTCAGAGAAATGGAAAAGACAAGCTCATGGCTTACGCTGGGAACACTGCAACGGGCGTTACCCACCGAGGAAGATCTCCGGTTCCGGCAGGCAATTCAATGCACAATCTGCTTGAATGCCGGACACTCGGCAGTAGAGTGCACCATGCGCACTCAGTGTGTGATTTGTCAATCCAAGAGTCATACAACGGACCGGTGCGAGTATAACCTGTTAAACCGACAAGCACCACCCATCCGACGGATCGAGCCAAGAAACAGCCAAGACGAAGAGGAAGATCGTTGGCAAAAAATGAACCGGTACCGACCGGCACAGGATGTCCGGTACGGAGACAGGCAAGAGAATGATGGCCGGTACGGGAATCGGCGTGATAACTACGACCGGTATGAGCGATCGGACCGTTATCGAGAGCCCAACAGGCGACACGAGCAATACGACAGAGACCATTCCCCTGGTTACCGAAGGCACCAGGAGGACTACGGCCGATTTTACGATCCACCACGACCGGACTACCGAAATAAACATAAGAATAATAAGAAACGTAATTTCAAGAAAGGTGGTCACCCTAGGGACCCGGAACATGGAACCCCAAGGAGCCAACCGGCACAGAACGCACCACTCGCTACGGGACCGACTCCGGCTACCAGCAATGCTGAATCCAGCAATACCCGTAAAGAGTACTGCTACTACTGCAGGCAGGAAGGCCACTACAGTAACCAGTGCCCGGTAAAGAGCTACGAGAAACGACCAGCAGTTAATATGGTGGTGGCGGATTTACAGCAAGTAACCACACGGTCGAAAGGCATGGCCAAAGAATGGGAAACACAAGAGGCCATACGAAAACAGGCGACGGAATGGGTGAAGGAAGCCAATGAAAGAAACGTCGCGGACGCGGAACGGCAAAAGGCGAAGACCATAGGGAGTACCGGCGGTAGCCACCCAGAAAACGAGACATGGCAAGCACTACAAGAATGTCAGATCACGTTACCACTAGGAAGACTCTTGCAGCTCGTGCCGCGATTCACAGAAGGACTAAAAACGGTCATGACAGACGGTATAGCTCCACCGGCACCAGTCCTTTTCTCGAATCCGGAGGAGGGACCGACGGTGGTGGACACTAGTAGTCCGGTGATCACAGCTATTGTCAAAGGGCACGAACTTCCCGGCACAGTAATCGATGGAGGTTCCGGAGTGAACGTAATAAGCCTTCGCACGTGTGATGCCTTGGGTATACATGAATGGGAGCCATGTCCGTTCTGGCTACGGATGGCGGATACGAGCTCTGTACGGCCGACGGGCTTAATACGGAAATTGGAAGTCACCATAGGAGGCCACACATTTCACATCTCGGCTGTAGTGCTGCAGCTACAGGCGCAAGGCGCGTACCCACTGCTGCTGGGCAGACCATGGTTGAAAACAGCACACATCAAGCAAAATTGGCGAAAAAATATGATTACCTTCCGGCGCGGAAAAGCCAAGGTCCGGGTACCGACACAACCACGGACGAGCAACGGTAAGGAATGCACACCGCTGTATGCGGAATGTGTGAACATGCTTGAAGGATTGGCGGACGACGAAGAAGCCCAGTACTTGGAGGAACATCCGAAGATCGTACCACTCTTCGAGATTGACGTAGCTGAAGCCGTAGCCGCATACTTGCCGCAGCGGGACGACACCGAAGCCGAACCAGACAAAGATGCGATTCGGGAATTACGGCAAGCACAGGAAGCGTTGGAACGGGAAATGGCCGTTTCCCAACGGGTCAAAGCATCCCAGCTCGACGAAGTGAACCTAGGAAGCAAAGACGAATCAAAGCCGGTACACATCGCCAAAGAAATGAAGCCGGAAGATAAAGCGGCGATGATCAAACTTCTCACGGAGTTTCGCGACGTATTCGCCTGGTCATACGAAGACATGCGAGGGCTGGACCCTCAATTATATCAGCATCAGATCCACTTAGGCAAGGACGCGAAACCAGTGGCGCAACGAAGATATCGAATGAACCCCAACTACGCCGCCAAAGTAAAAGAGGAAATCGACAAACTCCTAAGAGTGGGCTTTATCCGGCCGGTAAAGAAAGCGACGTGGCTGAGCCCCATCGTCGTCGTCCCAAAGAAGAACGGTAAAATCCGTGTGTGTGTAGATTACCGGAAACTAAATGCCGCCACAATTACGGATGCATTCCCTCTTCCGTTCACGGACGGAGTACTGGATGCCGTCGCCGGTCATGAAGTTTATAGCTTTTTAGACGGGTTCAGCGGGTACAATCAAATCCGGATGCACCCGGACGACCAGGAAAAGACAGCGTTCGTCACCGAATGGGGGGTGTTCGTGGCAGAAGTCATGATGTTCGGCCTAAAAACGGCACCAGCAACTTTCCAGCGAATTATCATGGAGATCTTCGGCGAATACATCCCTGCCTTCATGCAAGTTTTCCTGGATGATTTTGCAGTCTATAGCCGGGGAAAAGACCATTTGCAGCACCTACGGTTATGCCTTGAAAAGTGTAGGTTATACCGGCTAAGCTTAAACCCAGCAAAATGCATCTTTGGGGTTTCAAGTGGAATATTGCTGGGACACATCGTAAGTAAGGAGGGCATTGCGGTCGACCCGGACAAAGTAAACGCCATACTAGGGGCACCGGCGCCGAAAACGGCCAAAGCACTAAGCCGATTCCTAGGACAAATCCGGTGGCACAGCCGGATGCTCCGTCACTTGGCGGACTTGGCGACACCATTACACACCGCGGTACATCGGACACCGTTCCAATGGACGGATACGGAGGATAAGGCATACAATGCCCTGAAGGTTCTTTTATCGCAAGCACCCGTCGTGCAGCCTCCGGATTGGAGCAAGGAATTTCACGTGTTCGTGGACGCGTCCGACATCGCTATTGGCAGCGCCTTAATGCAGCTTACGGAGCCCAAATGGTACCGGCCGGTATATTACGCCAGCCGGAAGCTGTCCCAAGCGGAGAAGAACTATTCAACGACGGAACGGGAGGCTCTGGGCATGATCTACAGTGTAACAAAGTTTCGTCACTACCTATTGGGAAGGAAGTTCTCCTTCCATGTGGATCACTCGGCGCTCCTCTACTTAGTTTCCAAGGCGTCCCTGACCGGTAAGTTGGCCCGTTGGACCTTACTGTTGCAGGAGTTCGAATTCGAGATTTTTCACCGGCCCGGTATCCAGCATGCCGTAGCAGACTACCTGAGCCGGTTAGAGTCCGGAGAACCAGGCGACGGAGTAGCGGATGAATTTCCGGACGCGGAGTTATTCCGTATCACCCCGGAAACGGCAGCGGACGACACGGTGGCATCAGAAGATAAATGGCTGACAAACATGCACCAGTTCCTAAGCACGGGCCTGCCACCGGAGGAAATGAACCGGGACGAGAGGAAACGACTGGCGGTGCAGAGCCGCAATTTCTGTCTGTTACGGGACACTCTCTACCACAAAGGAGCAGATGGAATATGGAGACGGGCAGTCCGTAGTGACGAGAAAGAAGTAATCTTACGGGAAGCACACTGTGGGGTTGCCGGAGGACACTATGCCGGGGAAGTAGTAGGCAAGTGGGTGAATGGATTTCGACTAAAGCCCTATAATGGACCGATGCCAAAGAACCCGTTTATGCAGCTCACCGGCACTACACCAGGAACCTGCCCGGGATCGGTACGGATCGATCCGGAAGAAAAAGACGACGGGGAACCCGTAGTAGAGACGAAGGAAGACACGGCAACCCGTAAGGAAAACGGTCAGGGTCCGAAGGGACCTACGGATATGTAAGGTCACACACCGTCATTAAAAAAAAAAAAAAAAAAAAAAAAAAAAAAATCATTAAAAATCGAGGTATGAACGGGTGTGAAAGCGAGGCGCGAAAAGGTACGTAGTGGGCATTTAAGAGACGCCACGCTACTTAATACTAAATTGGTACACGACGTGTGCATGCTCGAAAAAGGCGCCAAAACGCACAAAGAAGAAACAGAACGCATGGAGACCTTTTCATTTCGCGAGCCAAGAAGCACAGAAGCACCAAGACAGTGGAAGCTGAGCAAACGCGAACCTGCACGCAGAGAACCCCCGCGCTCAGAACGCTCTCTCTCTCGCTCTCACTCTCATCACCACTCTACCTCGCCATCTTCTCTCGACCTTGAAGCAGACATGGAACCACAAACACTGTCGGAAGCGGCCAGGAAATGGTTCAGGCAAAACGGACTGGAGGGGTTCTTGGCCATCATGGAGGCACTGCCGCACAGAGAAGCCGACCGGGTCATCAAGGAGCTCGCCACAGAGGTCATCACCGAGGAAGCGATCCGCGCGCTAACAGGCCTTCCGGAGGGAGGAATCTTTCAGATCGATAACCCAACCTCGGAGCAACTCACCCGATATTTCGGTGAGTACTCTGTTGCCGGCAAAGGCTATCGGACGCAGGGCGGCGAAGATCCGCTATTCAGGGAGATAGCTCGAGTGCTCCATGAGTACGGTCACGTGTACCCCCGACCCCCTGTCATGCCAAAAAATCGGGCAGGGATGATCATAGCCACCTATGAAGGGGTCAAGGTGGACTGGCCGGTGTTGATTGCAGACGGGTTGTGCATGGCAATCGACATGGTACGAGGGAAGGACGGCAAGGAGGGCCGGAAGCTGTGGCACGCCGTAGCTCAATGGATAACATTGCTCGTGCCGCCGGTCGAGACCGTCCAGCCAAAGAAGCGGCCAAGAGTATCGGAAGGAAGCACCTCGAAGCCGGCGTCCAAACGACAGCAGCTGCTGGCGTCGAAGGCGACGAAAGGGAAGAAACGGGTCCCAGAACCGGAGGAGGTGTCACCGGTCCGACCCGTCAAGATAACCTTACGGAGACCAGGACAGAAGGAACCGGAACCCTTGACGGCACAGAAACATGCCGTGACACAGGAAGAGGAAACGGAGGAGCCAGAAGAGCACCTCCAACGACGGTCGAGAAGTAGGACCGCCGAGACAGGAGGGGAGCGGTCGTACCCGCGAGAGGCAGAAACGCCCCCAACTCAACCTGAGCAAACCACAAGGGAAGAACCGGAACCGGTGCGTAGGGAACCGGTCTTGTCGACTTCTATAGAAGAAGTCAGTCCAACGGCTCCGGAAACGGCGAGAACCGGAACTCAACAGCCGGCGAGCCCAGCCAGAGCACACGGCGGCCAAGGAGTAGAACCAGAACGGCATATGCAGGCAATCAGGCCAGACAATTCCACGGTGAATGAGCCGACCCGACCAGTACAGCAACAGGGCACCAGTAGCATGTGGCTACGGTGGGTAGGCGAGCAAATCGCCGGAGTGGTCGAGTATATAGAGGCGGAAGAGAGAGCGCACCAGGAACGGTTGCTCGTCACAACCGTAGATCTAGAGACGGCCCGGTCCAGAATCCGGAGCCTTGAACAAGACTTGGACAGGGTCACAAGGGAAACACAAGTCCAAGCACCGGTGACTCCGGGCAATGTACAGAATAAAGTGTCAAATCACCCTGTACATAGCAATCAGACCCCGGCAACGGAAACCGTTCCGGAGAGAAATGCGGCACAAGCCCAAGAGCTTGCGGATTTAAAGGATGAGCTAGCTGCCCAAGAAGCGCTGAGGAGCCGCGAAAGAGAATTGAAGACGGCAGCGGAGGCAGAACTCAAAAAGACTGCTGAGAATCTACGCCGGGCCGAGGAGAGCTTACGGAAAGGCCACCAAGCATACGACCGGCTCAAGGAGGAGAAGGAGAAAATGCTGCAAGAGAAGGAGAGGCTCCGGAGGAACGCCGAAACAGAAGTAGAGAGCCTGAAAGAGGAACTCCGGCAGGTAAAGGACCGGGAGGACCGGAACCATCGCCAGATCAACGGCAAGCTCAAACAAAAAACGGAGGAATTTGAGCAATTGCACCGGGAGTATAAACGGTTGCAAACGGAGCACAAGGAACGGACGGATGAGCTCCGGCAAGCAGTTGATCGGACCGCAACCGCATTCGCTAAGGAACAAGCGGAAAACAGAAGACGGTTGGAAGAGGCGGAGAAGGTTCGGACAGAGCTCCTCAGGCAACAGCAGGCGGAAAAAGAAAGAGCGGCAGAGGTACTGCAGAGGCTGCAAACGACATATCAAGGGCAGCTGACGCGCTACAGAGAGCAGGCGGAGGATACGGCAAACCTCATCAAGCAGTTGAAGGAGGAGCGACAAGTGGTGGAAAGCAGAGCTCAAATGGGAGCAAGTCGCATCCAAGATATAATGCGGGCCTGGTTGAACCAGACCAAGAGCTTGATTGACAACGGTTCCGTCAAATGGTGGACCAAGTGGGCCACGAACGCGGCGGAACTCCAATTGCTCCGGGCTGACGTAGAGAACCGGCGGAAGGAGGGAGATGATTGCTATATGTTGACTTCCGAAGACTTCACCGGCATAAGGGATGAGCTTGCCGAAGACTTTCAAGCCTTGGCAGAGGACCAACTAGAGCAAGTCCGGCAACTTGTAGCTCAGCTGGACGACGACAGGCTGGAGGCGCAGATCCAGTTTGAAAGCTACGAGAGGTCCCGGCTCCGGGGAGAGAAAGAACGAGAACCAGTTACGGTCAACCTCAGTGATGAGGAACCGTTACTGGAAGGAGACCGAACCGGAAGCAGTCAAACGGAGATGCCGGAGCCAGAGAGACAAACGGAGCAGCCGGAGTCAGCGAAGCAAACGGAGCAGCAGCAGCAAGCAGAGCAGCCGGCGCAACCTCAGTCCCAACCGCAACCACAGCAGCAGCAGCAAGCACAGCCGCAACAACCACAACCGGAAGAACAAGTGGAAATTCTTGAACAAAGTAATTTGGACAATTTGGGTGAACAATGAAGGGGCCGAGAAGGGTTCGACGTACAAGGTACTGTCCCACGGGCGTGCCATGTGTTACCGGCCGGCAAGGAGTCCAAATTACGGAGTGAAGGAATTAATTAGATATGGTTGTAGATAAGCATAGTGTGGACGGACGGACTGGAAACGGTATGCCGTTCCAGATCCGGACGGATCCCGAATAGGTGCGAGAGGCACCGTTTTGTACTACGGGCCGGAAACCTATTTAAAGGCCCGGACCCTATTGTAATGACAGCGGATAATTAGTAGAGCTTATGTTGTTTATACTTCTGTCTTGATTTCCGTTCTGTAATCACTGTTATATCTTACGCGTGTAATTAACCAAAGCAATCTAATAGTGTAACCTACGTAAGTCGGTGTAATCGTTGAATCTTAATCCTATGCCGTAATCACCCTTTGGTGAAGTGTCTCCGTGACACCTTGTGTTAGGCCTTGTCCGGCTAAGAGAGTAACAGTCGCAGATGGAATGACCAAATGTCTTTCGGCAGACCGCTTTCGGTCTCTTCGGCATCAGATGGGCGTAACGACAAACCAGTCCGGTTAGAGCCGGACACAGAGCAGGATGGTTCCCGACAACCGACATCAGTTCCTTAATGATCGGCTTCAACTGTTCCGACCCGACCAGTTCGGTCTTCTGCCTTCGGACCCTGCCGACTCGAACAAAGCTGATATGTCCGAGAACCTAAGTCTATACCTGTAATCTTAGATAACCCATGTATACGCCCATTACGGGGGAGTGTCGAATACATGTGTATAATGGACGTATTCACACTATCCCGTTTTGGCCATTTATGTAATTAGCATAAAGGGTAGTTGCCCTAAGTCGGTCACTATATATAGTGACCTTGTAACCTTTTTGTAAGGTTGGGTGTTGTATTATTGCTTTATGGAATAAGGAGTCTTTTGTGCCTCTCTGTCTCTCTGTCTCTCTCTCTCTCTGTGCAACGACCTACAAGCTCTCATACGCAGGTACAGAACAAAATCAAATGCTTCTTGATCTTCCGCACTGACGGCCCCTTGTCTACCAACAGGGATGTCGTCCAAGAATGGCATGGTGATGTCCGGGATGCAGTCCCTTAGCACCTTATTCATTGCGTTCACCATGTGCGCCACCAAGTTGGTCCCTCCTTGCGGCAGGGTACACATCCGTATTAGGTCGAGAGGGGTCCGCATTGTCGGGATATCCCTACTTTATACGGCTAGCTAGAATTGGTCGTACCCCGAGTACAGATCGCCAACCCAATAGATTGACCTTCCGACGAAGGCCTCCGCAAACTCGTCAATGGTTGGCCCGATTCCTGCGTTCCGAATGGTCACTTTATTGACCGGCTGCAGGTCTTGAATGAAGCATAGCGTGCCGTTCTTCTTCAACACGGTAAACCACCTATTCGAATACGGGGCACTCGACAGCTCAAGGATGCCCATCTCCACCTTCTGCTTCAATAGCTCCATCAACTTCAGGATGTGAGCTCTTGGTACCAGAATCAGTTTGAAATTCCACGGCATATACGACACCGTGAAGATAACCATGGGTTCCACAAATCGTCGGGTCCACGCACCCGATCTCCTCCGGTGAGAATGCGAAGGCCTTCCCGTTGTCGTGAAGATCTGTCACTACGTGCAGATCGTGAGGCAGGACCACCGGGGTTCTGGACCGGAAGGATTCGAAGTTTGCACTAGTTTTAGCGAGAAAGTATTTAAGATAGATTGAAAGAGAGAGAGATTGAGATAAGATAGAACGTTGTTGAGCACAGTCTTATTGTCACAAAATGTGAATATCAAGGTTTGAACTTGTGACCTTCAAACAATGGTCTTACACTTTAACCATTGCACCAACTCATTTAAATTAACAAGTATATTTTCATATTATTATTATTCAAGAACTATAGAGCACTAGAACACATTATATGACCGCCAAATGGCATGCACCCTGTACGCCAAGTGGCGCACAACATGTATGCCAAATGGCAATCATGCACGTTCTGATGTACAGTATATAAGTCGAAGATCTGCTTAGTGTTGAACCATTCCGGTTCAACACCAGTCTTTAGCAACCTTGTAATCTCGGTTTCCAGTAATAGAAATTCTTGTATTTTTGTCTTGTAAACATCTTTTCATTTGTTATTATCTTCTTTTCTTCCAAATCGACCTTGTCTTCGAAGCTTGGGTCGCGACACCTATCTAACGCCGAGAGACGGGCAAACCGTCTCTTGAACTCCTGGAGGAGCGCCGACGCGTTCCTCCCTTTCCCGGGGGTCTCAACCCATTCCATGAAGTCCCGCTTCGACAGCCAAAGCAAGTCATCGAACCCGTAGTTCTCAAGGAGCCGCCCTTCGAACTTCTCCCAGGTCTGGCTACCTGCCTGCACTTCGAGCACTTTTGCATGGATGCCCAGTGTCACCTCCTGAGGGAATCCGGTCAGCCGCCTATCCTTCAGGATGTTCCTCATTATCATCTCAGCCTGATAGGTCTCTAGGTAACTTGTAGCGTTCTTCCCTTCGAATCGGCCTATAATGTCGACAATCGACTCAATGGCCCTGTTGAGGGCACCTGTACCCTCGTGAGCGTTCACTAGCCGGTCAACGGCCACCGCCATGGCTTCGGCGAGTTCGGACCCTCTAATCTTCTAACTCCTCTACCTCCTTGATTCACGTCGGGTTCACCAAAGATGTCGTGTTGTTACGCGTGCCCGTAGGAAACTAAGGCGGGACCGCGGGGGCCTGAACCGAGGAGTGCGCGAAAGTAGAGAAGGACGAGAACGGAAGCGATGGATCGGCAAGTACTAGTTGTCAGCAAGCACCAGGTCAGACGAGAACACAACTACGCATGAGTTAGACAGAGAAACGCGCCCGATCGGTTATAGAGACAACAACAGATTAGAGAATGTCACAATAAAACAAGGAGACCACTTCCCAAGAGGAATCGATTACGACTAACAAGTGATTACAACCTTTCTAATATTACAACCAGCACGCCGGTGACCAACCAAACAACGCAGGCACACACACACACACACAACCGAGTTACGCAGTGGAGCCTCTACCAGAAGCACCTGGGCTTTCCTCGCGAGCAGAGGCAACCGACCAAAATCCTGCAGAGATCATATAGAAACTGTGCTCGGTCCCCAGTTTGACAACACCTCCCCCTTTCTCCCAAAACGCGATACTTGCTAGTCTTTCCCTTGCGCCTCTTATAGGCCGATGAGGGAGGACTGTCGCATCTCCCGTCACATCATCCTTATTCTTTGTCCCTTCGGGTAGAGATATGCTTCGATTTCCAATATATGTTCTATCTAATCTATTTACATCGCGTTGACCTATTCTTAGCTATGTACAAGTTAGTTTAATTCCGTGTGCCTATGTGTACGCGCCGGTTCATGCGCTTTGATCCCTGATTCCCTTTATGGCCAGTTTTCTTCATAACAACGATAAAAAGAGAGAGTTAGAGAGAGACTTATATCTTTAGTTTCCTAAATCATAAGTCAACGTAGTATATCTATTAAGATCTACATCCATCATGTGGTATGATTTTTGCTTTTATATGATATGAGTTTTTTGTAAACTTCCATCATGCAATTCATGCATTCCTCTCCTAAACATAAACATGATAGTGCATACAATTTAGTTGATGATGTAAATTAGGTAAAGGAAAGTTTAATGATATGGGAATATTGGATATTTAGTTTATTAAGGGAATGGTTGTGTTGGAGCAATGTGCCTAGAGTTCATTAATCATCTTAGGGTTACACATCAAGGTCTACATATATTTGACATTGAGCACATATTATGTGAATTTTCTTATTGGTTAACTATATAAGGGCTTCGTTGAGCACAAGCTTTCCTTGAGAGTTAATCATAAAAAACGGACGAAGCTTACATGTCTAATCTTTCTTCTTTTTGTCTGAAATTTTAGGATTCTTTCTAAATATCAAACGAGACAAATCTTACTAGGTTTGTCCATTTTTATAAAGGTCTAACATGTTGCAAATTGCAATACGTGTCTTTTTAGCACATTGTTCTAGGCTATTTAGGCTGTAAGGGAGTTAGGCCACCTTAATTTGGCAATACTTCCATTTTGTTGATTATAAACGCTCCTATTTTATCATTTTATACTCAAGTTATTAAAACTAACAACATGAATATATTTATTTTTTTAGATTTTATTGCTAAGCATAAAAATGTTGCTTCAAACTACCCTCAAACAATCACAGCACCCTAGAAAAAATGCCAATGGTTTCAAATTGACAGGAAGATATATTACGAATCACAAAGTTTAACTTTCTACTTGCTCATTAGTCTTTTTCATGATGTTTATAACATAACAAATATTTTGAATGAAAGAGTTACAATAGACACATGCAAAAACCAGCAAGAATTTGAGAATTTTCGTTACTAGCAATTGTACCTAGTAAGCCATGGTGCAAAACAACGGTTGAAAGTAGAATATCAATTGTAACTTCATCAGAGGTAGAGGTGATTAGTGTAAAGTATTAATTATCAGTTTATCCGAGACACCCAATGGAGTAAGAGTGTTTGATTTCTTAGTTACAAAGGAACTTGGGAATCTATCTACCACATTTTTTTAGAATAACGAGGCACATTTACACTTTCAAATTCAAGTGGCTACATCAAGGGATGCACATCATGGATATGCTATAAGCCATCACCAATCCTAATTATGGTGATGATGTGTATAGTCATCACTTGGTGACCACAACTATAGTTGACAATGGATTGCTTCCTTTCATGAAACTATAAAATGGCATGATACTTGCTTGCATACCCAACACGTGTCTTATTGATCGTATTTCCCACAGTCCATTGAAATGAACTCGCACTACTAGTTATAAAAGCAACGTTGATGTTACATTAAAAGTGGCAACCAAACAAGACCAAGGATTTCATGTGTTTGCTTACTCAACGCTCACTTGATGAAATAGTTAGGAGCTTACTTCTCATTGATATTAACAAACCTTCACTTAAATATTACAAATTGGTATATTTGGAAGGTTGTGTGTTTGAAGATATTTCAAGTGTGAGAGAACAAGTTGCTCAAACAATTACCAAGTTTTAGATAGAGATTGTGCATATTCTAAGAGGTTATTTGGATAACATAAAAGGCGACACTCAATGGGCAGAATTACAACATTTGAAGTTTCATGCCGTATGGAAAAAATGTATATTTTATTGAAAATTCGTTGATTAGGTGGAGTGGTTATACTCTACATTGAAATATTTATTTAAGCTTATAGCTAGAAGTTAACATTAGTTAAAAAAATCAAGGGTAATTACCTCCATGTAAGTAATATCTTGTGCAACCTCGTGGTGTTTCTTAATACTAATGTAGTTTTTTTCAAAATATTCACTTAATATTTATTTAACATATCGACAATGAAATTTAGTCATATAACAAGAAATATCTTAATATTTATTGCTCCGTAAGCTACGGTAGCAAGTTTACAAACCATGGGAATGTTAAAAGAAAGATAGTATAAGGGTTCTTGTGTACCCAACGAAGCGATTGACAACGAGGATGATGGCATATCCTAATGGAGATGAGATTTCAAAAAACAAAACAATTGAATGTATGCCAATGACTATTTGGAGATGAAAATGGTTGAAGCAAGCCATATCAAAGATGATTGGGAGCTTTTGCATGAAAACAAGTATTATAGATGCACACAAAAGTCTTAACTAGGTGGTGAAGACCTAGTCACAAATAATCTCAATTAATGAGTTTGAAAGTCTTGGCAATTCAAAATATTTGAATGAGAGACAAATCATGACAAGACTGCGAAACTTTGAAGTCAAGAAGCAGCACCATGAACATATAGGATATCATACCCAAAAACAAGTTATCACACATGTGGAAACCATCACAATTAAAATGATGATATGCAACACCAAAGGATATATCGTAACACATTTGAGAAACGATATCGTGTGCCAAGGGACCAATAATCTCGATTGATGTGATCCAAAATATTGGCAATTAAAATTGTTGAAAGAGAGGCAAATCATGACATGATTACCAAAGTTGAATTTAGGAAGCTGCATCATCAACATTAGGATATTGTATCAAAAAACAAACCATCACGCATATGAATAACATCATAGTTTGAATGACGATATGCAACACCAAATGATATGCCATAACACGATTGAGAAACAACATAATGTGCCACATGGACCAATGGTAATTTTTGTCTAGATTGCATCCCTATGGGTGCTATCATGAGGGATCTTAAACCATGAAGTGGCAAGAATATATAGTTAATCTAGGCAAAGAATAGCAACAAACTATCGATCAAACATTAAGTCCTCTATATTAGGTTCCAAATAATATACATAAGTAAGAGCATCTAAATTCGTTGCAATGAGCAAGGTTGATTTTTTTATTATGAAATCTAAACAAGATAATGCATGTATGCCATTGTGCCCGACAACAATTGAGAATTATCAACTTAAAATGCTCTAGATTTTGATGACCAATGTACACAGTCTCTTTATGAGGAGCGCCTTCAAGAATTATTGCCATAAAACGATCACTAAAAGTTCATTGTTATGAATATGGTAGGTAGTTCACCAAAAAGACTATTGAACATTCACAAACAATATTCGATTGAGTGTACCTTGTAAAAATCCCCCATTATAAAAATATATTGTTGAGGAACGGAGGCATCATCATCAAGCACACAAGAGCTCAAGGGATTTGGAGGGTATGCTTTGAAATATCGCATTGTGATTTAGCTTCAGTTGTCCACTTAAAAGGAACTTCCTTTACGGCAATACACGTAAGAAACAACAATCCTTGATGAAGCAACGACAAACACTTGCAAGCTCCAACTTTTTTGTAAATTGTTATCTAAGGAGAGTGTTTTCAAATGATAAAGTGGCTAAACCTCCTCCACATCCAAGAAGACACCTCAATAGTTTATATGATAGCTGCAAAACTCAAAATTTTACTTTATGAATTAACACCTTTACAACTTCGCATAAAGTTCACATCCTCACAACTTTTGTAGAACCTTTCAAATATATTGCTTATGCTATTTTGGAGTCTTTTTTACGCAAAGACTTGCAATTGTTATGCATCATGAATGTGTAATATCCCCAACAACAGCTCCAGGTTTTATGACAATGGAATCCGTGTCTTTAGTATTGGTACAAAACTAGGTGTTGCTCCTACAAGAAGGAAACCAACTAAATTAGCACAATTATGATCTGTTGGATATCTATGATAGTGAAGCAAGATAATGAACCATTTTTTATTTAAGAACTTGAGGAGTCTATATCAAAGTGCGATCAAATTCCTCAAGAAAATCAATATTCAATTGCAATGATACCACTTTGAAGCTAGATGTAAATGCATGAAATGACTCTCTCATGCATTGGACTCGACTACAAAAAACTTTGCATATTTTTGGATGTGAGGTGGGCACAAGCAAACATGGGGGAGATTGGATGAATGAACAAGCAAGTGAGATAATGTGAGAGGGCGAGTTATTGTTTTCACGAGTCTTCTTTATGAATTACAGGGGTTTCCACGAACCTCTTCGGACTGATGTTCCGCTCGTTTCCATGGGACGATTCTCCATTCCCTTCATAGTTGGGTTGATGTTTCTCGAGTCAAGATAAGAGGGTTGATGGTGGTGTGTGTTTTCACGTTTCTACAAAGTCCTCTATAGGTCCAAATTTTTTAACCGTCTTCTATAGGACAATGTTCACATATTCCATGAACCCTATCTTCAGGTGCCCTCTCAATGAATGAAATATTTAATTTGGGACTTGGGGCAACATATGTGAGATCTAAAAGGGCATGGGCCGGAGATTAAAGGAAAAGTGAGGGGCATTATTCCTGAGATTTACATAAACACTGTGCTTCTTCCTCAGAAGAGTTCAAAATGTGGAGCCGAATATGTACATATGTATACATATGTACTGACTGATACGACTCATCTGTCTGGAGCTATGGCGTCTTCTTCTGTGGAGCAGTCCCCCGTGCCGTCTTCCGCTTCTCCGCCCTCGCCCCCGCCCCCTCAGCACCAGCAACTGCACAGAAAGCCTTCAGCTATCTTCGAGAATCTTCACACTCGGGAGTATGTCGGCCACAAGAAGAAGGTAAGAACTGCAGTATCCTCGGCTCATCCCATCCCATCCCTTTCTCCCTCTACTTAATTTCTTCGATTGAAGTATTCCTAGCCAGCTTCTTTATTGCTTTCCTTCTCTGCCAAATTTCCTATCCAAGTTCTATATTCTCGTCTCTTTTCTTTGATTCATATTTTTGGCCTTTGCTTCATTGAGTTGGTTCTTCCGTTGCACTTGATTTATTCTAAAAGAAGAAGTTAATGACGAAGTATCCATGAGTTTTTGCTGTGTGTGCAAAATTTTCTGGTTTGCAGTTTTACCATTCCTTTTCTTTGATTCATCTTTTTGTCTTTGCTTCATCACTTGGTTTTTATATGTTTGCTTTCTCCTGAAAGAAGAAAGAATTTTGTAAGCTTCTTCGCATCTTTCTTTATTTTCTTCTTCAAAATTTCGGTCTTGTATTCATTCTGACCTGTTCTTTGATTTATCTTCTTTTCTTTGCTTCCTTGCATCGATTCTTTTCTTGTTTCGATGTCTTCTCAAAGTTTCTGTGTTTTTCTTCGTTTTTGCTTGATCACTTTGGTACTTTCTTTGAATACTGATTTGTTCTACAAATTTCTGTTCCCTATTTTGCTTCATCACTTTTGTTATTGGTTTGTTCGGATTTTCTCAAAGTTTCTGTTTATTTTTTTGCGTCATCACTTTGATGGATGTCGTTTTGCTTTATCGCGTTGGTTCATTATTGGCCTAAAATTTTCTCAAAAAATCTGAAGTTTTCTTCATTGGTTTGTCAATTTTATGTTTGTTTTCTTCCCAAAGTTTCAGTTTCCCTGTATACTGTATATATATTTTGCTTCATCGTTTGGTACATCTTATATTGATTCATCATTTGTTTTTTCTATCTATTTGAATGCATATAACAGTTGTATATTTTTCTTCATCATGTGGTTCTTTTTATGACTACTTTCTCAAAACTGTTGGGGCCTTCTTTTATTCTCTTCACTTTGACGACATTTTGTTTTAGTTCATCTGTGTCGGACCTCTCTCCTTGATTCTCCTCAAAGGTCCACTTTCTTTTGCTTCTTTTGCTTCATCTCTTTTAATTCTTTTCTTTGTTCTGATTTATCCTCAAAATATCTGTTTTTTGGCTTCATATATGAATGATTTTTTGTGAGGTAGGTGCATTCCGTGGCTTGGAATTGTAATGGTAGGAAACTTGCTTCTGGATCTGTCGATCAATCAGCTCGCATTTGGCACATCGAACCACACAGCCATGTAATGTAAACATCCTCTCAAACTTGTTTTGATCAAAATTATGTAGTTGTATGAATTTTAATCTCTAGATTGAGATTACTACAATTGTACACTTTGAATTGTTTTGCAGTTGTTTCGATTACTTTTTACATAATCTTACTTTTGAAATTAGTGCTTGTCAAATTTACAGAAAACATGTGTTTATTCTTTTTTTTTTTTGCCTGCCTTAATTACTCGAATGGTACTCAGAGTTGTCTTGGTCGAAGTTTACATAAATAAAGAACATGGTATAAGGTCTTCAAAATTTTTTCGGTTTTTCCTGCTGCATTTTGAACCATGGTTTTCAGTTATTTCTGCTTTCATTTAGAACAATATTAAATTTTAGATTATTGCATGGAATTCATTTACCTCCGTTCTATATTTAGAATAGTGCTTGGAATTTATTGCAAACTTATTTCATAAGGTTTATAACAAAAACAAGTCTGCGCTGAGTTTTATATATGATGCATCTGGTATTTCACAAATCTTTTTGTTGCATGCTAAATAATCTTAAGCTTTAGGTTACAATCATCCCAAATATAATTTAAACAATTGGAGTTGTGGCTAGTGGAGGAAGTGGATAGTGTTGAGACTGCATGCCATCTCTTTCTAGGGTTCGAGACATTTTCTTTTGACAATCAAGAAGCAACAAAGTGTCCCTCTGTCCACTCTAGAAGCAGAGTAGAATGTGGCAATCTATGCCAGATGTGAATTCATGAGAAACTAGAGTGTGGATTTAGGAGGAGATGATGCTGTTAGCATGTTGTGATTGGAGTTGCTTTGTTATTGCAAAGAATCCCGTACTTCATGAGCAGACCAGCATTACCATTTTGTCCAAGAACTCATCAAGGAAGAAGGTGAAAGTCGCAGTATTATCGATTGCCTGACAATGCTGCAGATCTCTTTATGAAGGGCCTTGGACCTAAGTGGATAAAGAAGCTACTGCAGAGCATCGAGGTTGAGATTAGCAGCAACAAATGATGTGGAATCTGATAACTGAATAATGCAGGAGTTTGTGAAACGAGAAGATGAAATAGGGGCCGAGGAGACTGGTGAAGCAGATGATGTGGATAAAGTGCATGTTTGTAGAGACTGGAAGATAATTGAATACATGTTGCCATACTGGATGATTTGTAGACCACCTCTTTGTCCTCAATAGCATGTTTTAAAGTTTTTAAGAGAACCATTGTAAGAGAACTATAGATAAACCATTGTAAGAGAAAAAATGCATCACTGAAAACAACAAGAGTGAACAAACACAAAATTTTAAAGAGTGCTGTTTATAAATCGGCATTGTTACATTTCAAGCAGCCTTCTTTTTATTAAGAAAATAGCTGAAATTTACTCTTGAGGATGATGTCTCGCTACGCTTTCATGACAAAAATACTAAATTCTGCAAAATTTCATATATGGCCCGAGCAGCGTGGGAGAGGGGGATAAGTCTTGTGATGGGTGTGGAAAACAACTGCAAATCAGTAAAAGAATAGCTGGCTGTGTGCTTCCCCGAATGGGGACAGTTAGATGAATGTAGACCCCACCTAACTCTCTGGTCAGCTGACTGGAGATTTCCTGTACATCTTGCTTGAAAGAGGAGAAATTCTATGGTGAACACAAATGATTAATCCCGGAGAATGTCTTATGATCCATGTCAGCCTAATTATTCAATGACAAACTACATTATGCTCACATCGGTTATTGAAAGTGGTGTTAGAATATTGAGAATCAACAGAAGCTGTGATTCTTCATAACATACTCCACAGCAGCACCTCAGGTTGTACAGAAATAGTTGTAATTGAGGAACCAAAGTTTTCGGTTGGACACGTTTGAAGATCTCCACGACATTGTTCCTGGATGAACAATACAAAGCTTTGGATCTCTGGCATGACGTTCCCCATGAATATAATGGTCTTGCAGCAATGTTGTTTGGTGTGGGCATGGAAGATAGTGTGCGGATGTAATCTTGGGTTTTACATTGAAGAAGAGCAAACAATTGACCAAGAAAAATGAAAATATGCAAGGAGTGAACGTACCCAATTGATTCAAGCAGGACAAGCAGCTGGATTTTTGATGGGGTAATGTCACTGTGAAACTTTAAAGTCCTGAAAGGGGCCTGGAGTCCAAAGTGAAATGACAAAGGGAACTCCTATTCCATATATATCAAGCTGAATGCATATTTGATATAATTTATATAAAGCTTTAAAACTTCACATCATTCATCACTGATGACTTGCAATCTAACAATCAACAAACAGGAAATCAGAAAAACTTGAAATCTCAGAAAAGAACAGCAAAAAAAGAAAACCATAGCTTACCTTGTTAATCTGGTGTTAAATGTATGCTGTGGGGAATAATGTGAAAAGAATCAAGTGCCATTATGCTCTAGCTAGTCCACATTCACAGGATCCAGATTCTGTCAAAGGGTGAGCACGAATCTTTCAGTGAGGGAAAAACTGTGTCAGATCTGTTTCAGAAGGGTGTTTCACATGCCTCTGAATCGGAACTTAAGCTCCATATTATGGTACTGGAACTTATGCGGAAGACAACACCCATAGTTGATCAATGCGTGAGGCTTTCTGGCTCAATCAGAATTTGTGCCATCCATACAGTGTGCATGTTGTGATAAGCCAAACTAGGGGTGTACCACAAGGCACAGGATTTGCTGCATGGAAGGGAGTTCATGAGGCTCTTTCTTTGAGCTCGATACAACTATTGGAATGCCCTATTTTCAGTTTGTGCATCTGCTTATCTCTTGAGTTTTTTAGCTAATTATTTTGATTACCAAGGCAGACATGTTAATATGGGAATGCAATATCTATCTTATGTTTACACATGCTGATAAAACTGAGTCATGAATTGGACATGCAATGGTTCACAGGTTTGAACTTTTTAAATTATCCTTTTTGAATGTTTTTTATTTTATGAAAGCTCCTGAGCTTCATTAAATAATGATTTAAAATTCGACTCTGTTATTAACTATAGAATGCATAATTGATTGTTTATACTCATAACTAGGTGCCTCAATTTATACTGGTCCATTTTGACTTTTGCTAGGTGCTTACGGATCTGTTGACATTCATGATAATAATTTGCAATAGATAATGCTAGATATAGACACATTAATGTATAATGCAACACTTCAAGTTTTGAAGAAGTTTTTATGGGTTAGTTTCTCCTGTTTCCAGAAATGTTTGCTTATTTCATCATTGTGTATCTATTCAGAATAAAGTGAAGGAAATGGAATTGAAGGGGCACGCAGATAGCGTTGACCAACTATGCTGGGATCCAAAGCATGCTGATTTACTTGCAACTGCATCAGGAGATAAAACCGTTAGACTTTGGGATGCTCGCTGTGAGTGTAGAAAATATTTTTGCATTTTGGTATACATATTATTTTGTTTTGTAAACTATCAGATAAATGGATATGTTATTTGTCTTCGTGAAGATTTCTCATTCCCTCGTCATATTCCAAAGATTCAAATTGTAGATGATTGATTTTGCATTATGATAACATTAAAATTGCCGTTAAATTGAAATCCAGAGGTTAGGAATTTTATGATTGTTTAAAAAATTATTTTGATCTGGTGATGTATGAACCTCACATGCAAACAAGCTTAAAATTCAACCACTCTTCCCTTTCTGTCCTCTCTTTGATATTTCTTTCCCAAATTTGTATAACATAGCCTGAGTAAAAGGGTCTTTATGATGATCTCAAGCCTCTTTAGATTGACCAACCATGTAATTATGATCTATCTTAATTATAACTGATTTGCATCATTAATATGTTTGGGCTCTAACAAGTGCTTTTCTATAAAATGTAACTTAAAACATTGTAAAAAGTGGTTTTAAACCAGCAATCCTGAAGCATGATTGCAGCTGGCAAATGTTCTCAGCATGTTGAGCTAAGTGGTGAAAACATCAACATAACTTTCAAACCAGATGGCACACATATTGCAGTTGGAAATAGAGTGAGTATTATTTGTCTTCCTAAAATTCATTATTTTTTGTGGACCCAAAATTCATTATTTTTTTCCTTAATTAGGATGACGAACTTACAATAATTGATGTTCGGAAATTCAAGGCAATTAACAAGCGGAAGTTTCTATATGAGGTAATATAAGATTTACCTTTTGTAGTGCAAAATAATGTTGGATGTAAAATGTATGCTATGTAATTCAGTACAGATGATTTGTTGTTTGATAAAATCATATTAGTGTTTGTGAGGGCTTGATAATACAGTTCTAGAGTAGTATTGAATATAATATGTCCAGTGATATGGTTATATAATACCGTGATATGGTTATATAATAATAGATAAATATAATTCCACGACGTGACCTATTCATATATAGAGGTCACTGCTTTATTTGATGAAGTCTTTTATTTGAATGGGAATCAGGGCGACCATCCAAATTGGAGTTGGTTAAATAGCATCTTAATATTGCAGACATTTGTTTTTTTCAGCTAGAAAGTATTTAGATTTAGAATGTATAGGTGATATTTGTGATCTGGATATTTCATGGCTTTGATCAAGATGATCTCTTATGAGGATGCCTTTGTGTTTCAACATTGAGATGAGATAGATTGGCATTCATCACAGGCAAGTATGTTAGAGGCTGGGAACTTCAGATGAAGCTAGTAGAGGCTCTTTTGACTTGGCTAATCTTTGGCGCAGTCAGCATGGCATGAATGTCACCTACTGGAATGTTTGTACTATAATGAGAAAATAGAACTCCTTGTGTGTTTTGGACACCATCACTGTTCCCCATAAAGTTATCTTCCATTCGTCAAATATATGGCAACAGAGGGTGATTGCCTGAGTGATAGTCAAGTAGCTTGTGGATGGTTTTGATCACATCCTATTTTTTATAACTTCAGACGTTGAAAGTCGAATTCTACAATTAGAGTAAGCTAGAAAGAGGAAAGGTGTGACAATGGAAGCTTAGAAGAGGGAAGTACGGAAGGCTGAAGTCTACTTTTCTAAGGCAGTTGATTGGATTTTAAGTAAAGTAGCAATGGGTTTCTTTCTGTGGAGTGGTCATTGATAATCCATGATGGTGTATATCTGCATTTCAGGTTAATGAAATGGCGTGGAATACTACCGGAGAACTCTTTTTCCTCACAACTGGGAATGGTAGCTAGATTTCTTAGTGTGGAATAATAATGGCTGAGGTAATAATATTCTGTGATCTTAATCATGGATGTGTTTCGTGCACAGGTACAGTAGATGTCTTGTCTTATCCCTCTCTTTCGACACTGCAGAGTATTTATGCCCATACTGCTGGATGCTATTGTATTGCAATTGATCCAACAGGAAGGTAATGTTACACGAGTTTAAAAAAGAAAAAGAACAAGGAAAAAGGAAAGGAACCTAATGTTCTCATTCTGGGTACTTATCACTTTATTTCCTAATGTGTGAAGGTACTTTGCTGTGGGGAGTGCAGATGCACTTGTTAGTCTGTGGGAGCTTTCAGAAATGTTGTGTGTTCGTACATTTACAAAGCTCGAGTAAGATACCCCTAAAGTTTGTGCTATTCACCAGGATATCCAAAAATTTCAAAATTTAGGAGTATTCTGAATATTTTAGCGCAGCTGGTAGTTTTACCCTAATGTAGCATTACCTTTTCACTTTGCAATTGGTTGAACAAGAGGAACATAAACAACCACTCTTGAGTTCTTTTCTTCAGGTGGCCAGTCAGAACAATCAGTTTCAATCATGATGGTAAATATATAGCTTCAGCAAGTGAGGACTTGTTTATCGATATAGTGAGTTTCATCACTGGTTTATTCTATAGATAATTTGTAATGAATAATGTTTCTCTATAATCCATGCCGAATTGCATATTTGTATCATTATTCACATTTGGTAAACTATCAAAATGCCATTCAAGTTTGCCATAATTGCTGTAAGGGTATGAATTCAGGTTGTGATTAATGTAATTCCACACATTGTTCTTCTGATTAGATTATTTGCCGGATCGTAGACTCCCATTTTGATAATTGGCCCCATTCATCTGTATTATTTGGGTTAATGGTTCTCTATTGTTTCCCAGGCAGAGGTTGACAGTGGTAGATCTATCTATCAAATTCCATGCCGAGCAGCCATGAATAGTGTTGAGTGGAATCCAAAGTACAACCTTTTAGCATTCGCTGGTGATGATAAAAATAAATACTCTGTAGACGAAGGTGAATTTACTATTGTTACGGACCTCATGGATTCATTATTTTAGTCTTTAATTCTTGGGGAGTTTTTTTTCTTTATTTCCACCAAAATTCCCCTCGGTCATTGAAAGAAGTTGGGCAATCTGGGAAAAACACTCAACTAAGGGTAAGGGGCATTTCAAAATAAAGAAAAAATCAGGGGTATCTGGGAACACTTCCCTTAATTCTTTACTCAAATTCTTTTTAAATACATGTAGTAACGTTGTGTGTTTTATGGGATGCAGGTGTTTTTCGTGTCTTTGGGTTTGAGACACCGTAATTGATTTCTCTGAGTTTATCAGTAATTGATAGCTCGAGTTTATAAACAGAGTTTGGAGTCTCAACATTACTGGCATGTGCAAGATAAGTCGAAGGTGGGTAGTGCTCATCAATGCACATAAGAATTTTTGGACATAGTATTATGTTCCCTTTTTGTGATCTCTGATATTGAGAACAAGTCTTCATGGACGCAAAATAGAGAATAGTTGTTTTTTCAAAGATACGCAGAAGCTCAACTCTGGAGAGACATTTTCCTCTTGTTTATTTGAAAGAGGTATATTAACACTTGTACCCAAGTTACTTTGTCAACCTCTTACAGAAATTAAGAGTGGCAAAGCATTTCAGCATGTGTATATAGCAGAGATAAAGAGAGAGTTGATTGTGATTTGTAATCATGATTGTCTCATAGGCCGGCTTTGAGCTCTGAATGTGCATTTCTATATATGCGTGTTGGTCAAGTTTAAGCTTACTAATTAACAATTAAGCTTCTAATCCTTTTCCATCAACGCATGCTCGCTTTCTAATTGGAAGAATAAAATGACCATATGGTTTCTCCAACTAGGACAAACGCACAGTCTGTTTATTGTAAATTGGATTTGTCTGAGTAGCAATTCGTCATTTCTCACAATGAAGAGTAGCATCAATGGAAATTCCAGCATCATGTCATTGGTGTTCCTGTTGCACACATGATTTGTATGACAATAGTAGCAGTTTGATGCCAGCATCATGTCATTGGTGTTCCTGTTGCACGCATGATTTGAAAATTGGATGTCAATAGTGTTTGCTTTTAGCGTGCAACTGTTGATGGTCACTTGGCATGAACATTGAGAAGAATATGAATGTTGTGTGCTTGTTGGAAATGATATGATGGCTTGTGAATGAGGATGGCATGGTAAAGGTTCAACTTTTTAGGATCAATGATCATTAGTGTGTCTCCACATGGAGGCCACACCAGTTAATGCAATATCACTTCATAAAATGTATATGCATGTGTCACATGCACCACAACCAAATGAGTGGTGCATATGTGTTTTGTGTGCGCCATGCAAATTGTAACGGTGTTCTAAACTTTAAGCAATCTATAGACACTAAAGTTTAGGTGTTTTTCCTTTTTATGATTGTGTGATTTTAACGTTTATGCCCAAGCCTAAAAAGCAATGTGTGTATTGTGAAACTCATTGATGGGTTGAAAGGTAATGTTGCTGGCTAAGTCTGATTCCACCAAGCACTAAATTACCTTGCAATGAGTCTCATGTGATTTAATTTACTAGAGAAAAAAAATGCTAAAACCTAGTAAGTTGCAAATTCGAGTGATTCCAACTCCTTTATTGCTAACACATCTTAGGAGATGACAAGGACATACTAGAAAACATAAACTTAAAAGAATTTGAAAAAAAAGTGGAGGGTTTGATTTTGTAATGTTTAAGAAACAAAATCCCAGTTGAATTGAGGTGACCTATGAACGGCTATTAAACACTTACTATTTAAAATATTTTATTATTTTAAAAACTGTCCATTAAAGAACTATTTTTGGGGGTTTGATGAAAACCAAAAATTAAAGAACAATACTAGGTCATCCCCTCTCTCATTAGCAGGAAAAAGGTGTGTCAAAATGCAAGTGTCTTGTGAAATGCGTGTTAAGATGTATTATGGCCTTCAATGACAATCCTTCATTTGCTGCCCATTGATCCTGGATGAATAATGTGGCCCCTTTTTCATGTTGTTGTCGAATCTCTTTTCCTATGGCATCACATGTTTGAGTGATCAATAAGGGCCACTCTTCTAGATATTAGTCACGAACCTAAAGGTCAAAATCTCGCCCACAAGCATGGATGACAATTAACCAATTAATGAATCTTAATTGCGATATGGATCCTCGTTGAGTGGTGTTGGCCTTGAGCATTCTAGAATGCTGAAGCGTTCTTGGATGAACAAAAATTTATAAAGTGGCATAAAACATGTGATGGAAACTTCACGGCCTTTTTGAAGTCCCATAGAAAATCTTGAAAGCGATGGCAAGGGCAAGATAAATTAGAGGTTTGATTACAAAGGATATAGAGTCAAGTCAAATTGAGCACATGAGGACAAATACCAAGGCGACATGGTGTGAACAAGGAATATGACGATCACACTATGTAGTTGTAGCTATACACGAGCATTCATGATGGAGAGCGCTCATAATGTTCCGCATATGTGCATGTATGTGCATATGACCCTGACCCATGGATGAAGGAATGGTGGGATATAATAACTAGAGTTTTACCACTTATGAATGAGGAGTGAAAAGGACTCATCCTTTCTAGCTTTTGGACTCTTTATCTTGCAACTTGCAGAGAGAGAGAGAGAGAGAGAGAGCATACCCTAGCCCAACCCACTTGACTTGTTTGCTTTTTTCTTTGATTTAACAAATATCTTTTTCTTTTGTTGTGTTGTGTTTATTGAGTGCATGATAAGGGAAGGGGGGGCAAAATATTGGTTTTTTATGTCATTACAATGTCTTGTGCTTGTTTGAAAGGGCATATATGTAATTAATATATACATAAAGGTCACATAAGCAATTCTATATGTGTACACTTACATATTCTTATTATTATTACCCATATTCCCTTCTTCTTCCTCTTCTTCCACAAATTCAATCCATATTCCTGCATTGGCCTTCTCAATCCCAAAACCCTAAATCCCTAAGCCCAGCATTCTGACTTGCTAAGTCCCAAACTCCCCGAAATTATCTAATTCTTAAGAATACAGCCCGAAATCTCAACCCCAAACCCCCCTAATTCTGAATCGGAACCCTAAATCTAAACATTAGACTCATTAGTTTCACTCCGCTCCCCCAGAACCCTAAGTCGTAGGGTAATCAGCCCTAAAATCCAGCAGATTCTGAAAATACCAAGTTTCAAGCCTTCCAAACCATAAGAAACCCTTCCCTGAACAAAACCTAAACTTCTTAAAACTCCCAAGAAGTTGAAATATTAATTAAATAAACGTAGCAAAACCCTGGAGAAATTACCCCTCTCTGAAGCAATAACCCGAATTTTCTCAAACATTCCAAGAAAGTTGGAGCCCTAAAAAAACCAAGACCTCTGTCTTGAAGAAAGCCCTAATTTTTTGAGCCAAAATATATTGGGTCAGCATACATCAAGTTATCCCCTAGAAGCCCTAACTCTTGAGCTAAAGAAAGAACCCTAATCACATTATTATTAAGCCATAGCCCAAGAGAACAGACCCTAATTCCAGCTTCCATCAATAGGCCAAACAATCAATGGCCATCCATAAGCTATGGAGATTACCAAGGGGAGGAGGAGGAGATGATGTTGATGGTGATGGTGATAGTGATAGTGATAGTGATAGTGATGAAGAAATGGAGAAGGAGATGGAGATGGAGATGAAGATGAAGATAAAGATGATGATGATGATGGCAAGAACCCATCTCCTCCAGCAGCAGCAACTGAGTCCCCAAGAGTTTGAATTCTTGGAGGAAGCCATATCCAGGCACCACCACCACACAATCTCGCCACACCAGTGCTTCTCGTTCGCGAGGCAGCGGATACGGGCGCCCGTGGACCTCGTGTGGTCGGTCGTGCGCCGCTTCGACAACCCGCAGGCCTACAAGCGGTTCGTGAAGAATTGCTCGATGCAAGGCGATGGCCGCGTGGGCAGCACAAGGGAGGTGGAGCTAGTCTCGGGCCTCCCGGCCGTGTCAAGCAAGGAGCGGCTCGAGATCTTGGATGAGGAGAGGCGCGTGCTCAGCTTCCGGATCGTGGGGGGCGAGCATCGGCTCCGCAACTACCGGTCCTTCACGAGCCTCCACGAGGAATGCCAATCGGCTGCCGCCCCCACCCATGATGGTAAGCCGCCTGGCGGCACCACCATTGTCATCGAATCGTATGTTGTCGACGTGCCCCCCGAGAATTCGGTCGACGACACCCGCTTCTTCATCGACACGATCGTCAAGTATAACCTTGCGACACTCGCGAGGATCTCGGAGGCGCAAGCCAGGAGGAGAGGCATACTCGGCGGCGAGAATGGAGGGGACAAAGAGTGAATGGTTAGGGAGAAGTGTTGTTGTCACTTGAACACCTAATGTTTGTGATAGATAGATAATAGTTGGGGAGGTAGGAGGGGATGGTCATAGTTTGGAGCAAACACACTTTGTTTGTGTATATGGATGTGGCCATAGTTTTGGAGTAAACACACTTTTGTTTGTTTGTGTATCTTGGGGACACATTTTCGATGGATATACTGCAAGTGTTGATTGACGTCCCGGCCTCGCCTACGATCACCTCACCAAGGATATGCACTATAGGGGAGAGACTAGAAAAGGTTAGGGTTCCTTGGGAGGAGCGAGGTTTTATTGTATGTATATGTATGGTAATGGTGGTGTTGACCAAAAAGGTTAATTAAGTTCATCACTTGGATATCCTTTCTCCATAATTCCTCAAATCAAGACTCTTCTTACATAATAATGTTTTATGTTTTAATATCCAAACTCATTTCCTTCAACAAAAGAAACACAAGACTTCAATTTCCATCACAAGTGTAATGTTTTATGTGTGTATGTGTCATGGTTAATGCACACTATCAATATTTCTGCTCTTACAACAAATGTATATAGTGGTGCATTTACCCATTCTCCTCGCAATGTGTTTATGTGGTTTTTTTTCGCCTTACTTGGAGGGATCCCACAATCATATAATGTGATATACATTGATATATGGCCTCTTAGGTTCTTCAGCGAATGTTTTTTTTATCTAAAACTTCTTTGTTCCCTTAATGGTAAGTACCTATGTTAGTTGCATTGATTAACTAACAATTACGATTGTCACTTGCCATGGGCTATCGAAGTGTAGATAACAACACCACAATAATATTGTAACTGATGTTATACCACCCATGAATCTCATACATAATGAGTTGTACAGGAATTACGATTGTCACTTGCCATGGGCTATCGAAGTGTAGATAACAACACCACAATAATATTGTAACTGATGTTATACCACCCATGAATCAGAAAGGCATGAATGCCAAAATTTCATAATGAATTATATGGGATCAGAAATGCACAAATACTAAAATTTTGCGCGTTTTCGTATTTTACGATACTATTAATATTGATGGATTTGTAGTATCCCAACCTTACAAACAGCTAGATTTAAAAGCATGTGCAGTATTTGGAGTTGACTTAAGAAATTTACGAGTAATGTTATTGCATTCCATTCTCGAGGCAACTAGATCTAACGATAACGATATGATTTCGTTGCATGAACGATTTTTTTAATTTTTTTTCTTCAAAGATTTTCCTCATTAGTATTAAGAAAAACATGTGAATGCTACAACTTAAGCTTATGTGCCCAAAAGCTTACAATTCTCATGTACAATGATATACGATAATCCTAAGACCAAAAGACCAAAGCTAGAACTTTGTAAAAGGTTTTTATTTTATTTTTGCATTTTGCCATGCTTCATTGTTAATGAAGGAAGTTGATAGTTGCATTGAGGCCCTTGAGTTGACTCAGAGAATAGGGGTAACTTTTTCCATAAGTGAAAGGAGCTTCGTCTTTCTCTTGTTCACCATCTCTGGTGAACCCTACATGTTGTCATACTGGCCGCAAACTACTGCCACCAAGTTCTCCCATATCTCACGCAAGACATTTGAGAGACACTGCTACATGAATGAAATTGAGCAAAAGGCAACCCTATTAGTTGCTCCTTAAATTTGATGTTAATCGAACCTCTTGATGGGAATTTGTCTTTGTATCCATGACACACAATAACAATTAAATCAACTACCCAACATTCAATGCTCGTATCCATAAATATTGAGATAGAGAGGCCACAATGCAAAGCAATGTGTGCAATCATCCCCTTAACAAATGGTCGTACTTTTTGCTCTTTATTTCATAACCATTGGGTTATCGAAAAAATGACAATTTCAATTTTTGTAAAGCCAAAGATATCATCATGTACTATCTAAGACTACAAAGAACACAACATCAAACCCATTCCTCAATGCCAAACTCCAACATCAAAATTACATATTTGAATTGATCATTTTGATAAAGTGTCTATATGATGAATAATTGTTCGTTCACACATAGACATACTTTAAGTCTTTTATATCATATACAAAGCCAAGAGTGTGCTCTCATTGCTCTCATACACAATGATTTTGGCGTAGGCAACAAAAGGGGGGCATAAAGATGTAAGTTTTAGGGGGTATGCATATGAATGAGGTCACAATCACATGCATCATAAGGTAAACTATAATGAGATTGAGAGGAATATAATTGATTCGATATGAATCTACTCAAGCATTATTGGCCAACTGGCAACTACACTGTATAATTTGAAACAAAGTTAATATACACTTTATTAATTAAACTTCATTTTGGAAAGTTAAATAGAAATGTTAAGATTCTATGTTCTTGGAAAGAGACAAAACAATGTTGTCGCGGTTTGTTTTTCTAAACAAAGGTGATATCGATATTTCAAAATTGCAAAGAGGTATAGTTCATTTGACCCCCATTATATGAGGGGTATTTAATTGCACAAACTCTAGTCCTAATGATATATTTGAACTCTTTCAATACATAATTAGGTTTTATAGATCATGAGGAAGTAAGTTTTGAATGATAATGTTGTAAGCTCCTCACATTCGTATGTCAACTAGATCTAACGGTAAATGGACAAGATTGAACAATCCTTCAACTCATCACAAAAATAGTGCTCATTGAGTTTTTTGTAAAGCTAGTATTCTTTAAGGCTATCTAGATTGGGAATCCGTGCATACTTTTATTGCCCAGAATTACTCATAAAATTAATAGACAACCATAAGCAATGTACTCTTCAACAAATGGAGAGATATAGACAATCACACAACCTTACACACTTAATGGGTGTAAGCTTCTTCATGCATATTGTGTGAGCCACACACGCAATCGGTGTATTGTTTTTATTTAATTCCAATTATAGTAAACCTACGTGTTTGCTTCCCAATAAACAAAAGCTCTTTAGTACCTTTCTCCATGCACATCCTCAAATATAACTTTAAATTCCTCAAACTCTATTCCAAGTGATGGAGTGGTCTCATTGGAAACGCCCTTGATGAGTTACATTGATGACTTTGAATTAAGATTTGGATGATATCCTTTTGAGGTCACCACATTATTTTGTCAACAAGATCCAAGGATAACAATATGATCTAGCTGCAAGGAAAATATTGCAAGGACAAGAAGGACAATACTTTGGCTATCACTAAGACCACTATGCTTTAAACCCATGTTCATTGGAATCCGTGTAGCTATTCTTGTTGTGAGCCACCATGCTGAATAAATTTACTTATGACTTTTAACTAGTGAAGAAAGTGAAGAAATGTTTCCACTCAAGGAACAAATAAAGAGACAAAGTAAAGGGTGAGCAAAAATGCAAGATACGCAATTGTGATAGTGTGTGTGCTCACATAACCTACTCTTTATTTTTAATTCCAAAAGTAGTAAATGTAAGGACTTGGCCTTAGATCAACGCCAACTCTTTCCTTGGCCATAACTTTAACCCTACAAATTCCACCCCTAGTGATAAATTGGTCTCTTCATACACCGAACAAGACATGCCAATGATGGTTAAGCAAGGTTATCATATTCATAAGTCAGCAAGATCCAATAATATAGATGACATCTAGGTACATAAATGTGGTTGCAAAGACACCAAGGACAATCCTTAGGTTATTGCTAAAAATGGTGCCCAGTGCCCACTTGCTCATCTCCCTCTTTTTATTAGAGTTGTACCCTCTAAGGTTATCTTGATGGGAATTTGTGCAACTATTATCACCTGTATCTATGCACATCATAGCTTAACTACAAAAAAATAATTGTACTCTTGATAAGAAGAGAGAGTAAAGAGGACGAAAATCACGACAGTACGTCATATTTGCTTGTAACCTTTTGTGTGTGCAACAATTGCAACACCTACATATAGGTGCCCACATTCTTTACTAGCATTTCCTTTCAAGGCGAGAGTGGTTGGGTTGTGGAAAGTGATTTGTGAAGCACCACTTTTTTATTAGAAACAACTAGAAATATTGGTAATCTCAAATCAGAAATATGTGCTCCTGTTTGTATGCATATCTCAAATTGAAATCATGTGTTCACGTTATTGTACATGATCACAAACTAAAATTGTATGCACTTTTTTTAGTGCATATCTAAAACTAAACTCATGTGCTCATCTTAGTGTGCACGATTGCAATTTGCAAACTAAAATCATATGCACTTGATTTCTATGTGTTTTCTCAAAAAGTCTTGTGTTCATGTTTGTATACACAATTTCAAAATAAAAATCATGATCTCAAATCAAAGATACAAAGCATTCCTATTGAAAGAATTAACATATAAACCCAATTGGACTTTAACCCCAAACTCTACGATTATAAACCATTATCGTTATGTGCGTGAAAAGTTGTTAGTTGGCATGGACTTGTTTAATTTTCAAAAGTTGAGGCTCTTTAATCGGGTGAAATGACCATTAAGCACAACATTATACGTAACCTTATATATATATATATATATGGAAAGTTCTTTGAGAAGTTATGCAAGGTCATACAATACTGTGAATCGGGCACCCACATCATACAGATTAGGTATAGAAGTAATTTTAGTCCATTCTAAGAGAAGGACACTCCATTCATTTGCATCCATTGGTTCATGGGGAATAACATCCAACAACTAAGAAGCATGTTTTAGCAATTACTTTCTTTTCTTCTTCTTCTTCTTTTTCCAAAAAAAACTCCTTCCATTAGTTATAAAATTTTACATATGAGATTAATATATACAAATCCTTGTAGGGACGCGATTGGTCCATCTTATGTGGATGCCCACTGACTCAATAAAGGGGGAGGTTGACCATTGCTGGATGAAGGCTAGTCGTTGTCTTTCAACTCCATCGGAGTCGCCCTCGAGGCCATCATATTGGCTTTTAAGAGTGGCCACAACTTCATTCCATATCTCTTGCATTAACACTATTGGCTGCACGGTTTGGTTGAAGAAGACCCGTCTACACCGTTGTTTCCATAGAGTCCAAAGAGTTATTGGGCTGACCAATTCCAACACAACTTGAATTTTGGCATTGATAGGAGTTGCGTGGACATTGTCGATGGTGGAGAAAAAAATCTCTTGTGTTTTTATCACCAAAGCCATCCCCTCCTCCTGATGCTCGTATGTGTCAATCGGGCCCTGCCATGATAGCCAACATATATTTCCCCACTTGATTAAGCCTTGCACTTGGCATAATTGCAATAAGCGGCCAACCACTTGCCATATTCGATGGGACTCTGGGCAGTCCCACAAAGCGTGTCGGATTGATTCTATTGCATTTGGGCACGCTACACGATTAGGAGAGCTAAGGTTCCCACGCTGCCATGCACCAACCGGTAGTGACCTATGTATTAATAGCCATTAGAAAGTGGTGATTCGCCATGCGTGTTGTTGTTTCCATATTTTTTTCCAAAACTTGGTGATAATTGTGTGAGGAACATGAGAATTATTACTTTCTCGTTGATGAGAAAGTGAGCATGTTGTAATTGTTATAGTTAGAAACTAAATGTGTTAATCATACTATTAATTAGATAGTCAGCATGTCCTAATCTAGATAACTAAAACTTTATTGTTGATTCATGGCGAAAAGTTTCAAAGTATGACATCAATCAATGCTTTCACATGTAATATCTTGTTCCAAAAGTAAAAGTTAAGGTCTTTGGCTATGAACAAAAGTAAGCCCTTTTTCATGGTCTACATTTGTGACCATAATTTGAAGTGCGCACTACTTCATCATGTCAACAAGTAATAAGTAAAGACTCTAAGAGTTACGACCTTATTCGTTAAAGGATCTTTGACGAGTAATAATAAGTTTTCTCATTATCATCCAACTCAGGTAAATCACTATGCTCTTTAATAAACATTAGTAGCCATGTGGGCCACACATTCACACGTATAAACCCAACTATTGATAAAAAGAACCACATAAAATAGCTTATGATCAGTCGCATTATCTTTTAGTTATCTTATATTTGGATCGAATCCCCCCTACTCGCCAATAAAAGGTTGGGCTCCACACAAGGATTGAGAGAGCCACTTTCGAGGAACTCGCCTTGCTCTAGTTGGTTGGTATAGTGTTTATATTTAGTACATGAATTGTAATCGGCTCATGATCTTGACATTTAAACTCTTCAAAAATAATGTCAAACATCGCTCATTCAAGCATAGTTGGCATGCTTATATACCAAGAGTTGCAGGGGCGTGCTTAGTAAAAAAAAACATGCTATTTCATTACCAATCTAGAGATAGTAAACGGAGCATAAAAAAGAACCATATAATCCACCTTGGTTAAGCCAGCAGAAAGTAGAACCTGGATACCAAGCAGGATGACGCTCTACACCTACCCATAACCCTACCGACTTATTCCAATTAAGAGAGGCACTTGTAGCTTCATACATGTACAAGTTTAGGTGTACATACATTACGTTGTAAGCCTATGGGCAGATAACTTTTACTTGTACTTTCTCGATGTTTTAATACTATTGAAGAAAATCTTTCAAGGAAAAAAAAAGAACCATATAATCCAAGGTTTATCCTTATCTACAAATGATTTTGATATGCAAGACCTAAAACTTTGATTTGTGGCAAATATAAATGGCTAAAAATAACTTAACAAAACTTGTCCATCGGGTTATCAATTTAATGTAAAGCGTCCAATTAAAACTAAGAGTGCATTTGTAGCCATGTCTCATTTGTTTACATTATATTATAACTCTTCTATTTGATGGTTTACTTGAAGTAAACCATGTGAATTTAACAACATGCTAGGTGAGTAATGTTTTGTCTATGATGAATACTATGACGATATTTGCTTATAGTTTTACTCTACCCTTGGGATTGTTACCATTTATAATAAATTAATGGAACTAGATTCGGCTTTGGCCATAGTTTCAATCCTTCTTATATATTTTCTAAGGACAATTGTGCATACTTGAAGCTCTCATGGGTGTTCAATAATCATTTGGTCCCTGATTGCCATTTATTTGCCCAATTGGATCTCTTCGCTTTCTTGGGGTGCTAAGTCACAATGAGATTTTCTCGTTTGAATAAAGATTCTCTTCAAATTTGAGAAATGATATTTGACAAAACATTGCTCTACACCCACATGCCCAATTTTGCTCATTTAAGCAAGTGTTGTTTTAATGGGACGATTGATTGTACATTTGGGCTTTGTTTATGCTTTGTTTATGGCATGTGATATAGGATCAAGTCCCGCTTTTTAGGTAAGGAGGATTGTAAATTCATTGTTCCCTATCAAGATGGTCATTTACATCATTCATAATAATTGTGTGGTGTGCTTGAAAGGCCAACTATATCTAACACATGTCCATTATTTTATTGTTGTAAATAAATCTTCCATTATAATATTTCACTCCAATATTCTATCAAGGCAAACTTGGGGACTAACTTTAATCAACCTCAAACTACATCTATTTTCCCAAGTTTAAACCCCAATTATTTGGGTGCTTAAAGATGTTAGAAGAAATGTTCCATATTTTGGATTGTTGACATCGTTAATTGCTCATCCCATGGTTGCCATTGTACCATTCACATGGGGAGCTCATGAGTTATGTAAATTTTGTGAGCAGTTCAAAATTCTGCACACAAACATATTCCCGAGGTAAATATCTATGTACCTTTTTATTTTTTTCTGTATATAGTTCGGAACCTAGGAACAAAGTTTCTCATATGCCAATCCATGTCATCTTTTGTTTATACATTGAGTGTTTGAATGTATTTGGGAAGGTTAAATAAGTCACTTTTCCTTGTATTTGATCAACCATTGTCACCAAGTTTGGATTGAGTCTATGGTTTTCCTAGCCAACAATCTTGGTGAAGATATATAATTGGAATCGCACCTGGCAACTCTAAACAAACTTTCAAGGCTTTGGTGCCTAAATAACATAATAATGTCGTAATCATTACCTAATAGACACTATCATTTCCTAGATTCCATCATGGAATATAACTTGGGAGTGTGATGCCTTTTGGGAGACTAATAAATAATCGATGTGATGAACTTCAATGCTCAATCTCTTGTTGCCAGATGTATATATATACGTGTTATTACTCGCTTAATATAAGGACATATTGTTGCCATAAGCGAGAGTAATGGAACGATGGAACCAAAAATCCCTATTGATGCACTGTTTTGTTCAACATTATATGCTTCTATTTGTGCAACCTACTTGATTACATAAGAAAACATGAGCCCCACTAAAACATTACCGCCATAGTGTTTTATATTGGTCACACAATGTGATTTCAGGATTGACAAGGTAAAAAAACGTGACTAGACACACTGAAGTTACGATCTTCCCCATATACACACAAAGCAAGGGAGGTCATAAATATAGACGCTCTTCGGACCCAAAAGCGCTCACTGAATAATTACAACCCACAAGGCCAAGCTTTATGTCATGAGCCATTTTAATATGGACCAACCCAACCTCTTATCGTGGTGATGTCTCCACAATCCAGTCTCATATCAGATGCCATAATATATATATATATATATATCATATACAATTGAGGCCTTTGTTGTTGGTCCATGTGGTCAGGTCATTGATGATGTGAAGCATATTCTCATGGGATTCATTCATTGTCCAAGATGGTTCTCAACTGTTTGAAGCCACGTGTGTGGGTAGACGCAATTCGCTACTCTCGGCCATCCTTCGTTGGTTTCGGTTGGGGATTGGAGAGCCAAAGGTCATGGGTTCAAGCCCCGACCAACAAACCCCCACAACATTCATGTAGCCCAAAGTAGAAGTGCATGTGGGTTAGTTTGTGAATCTGGGTGACCATAATATGGCTTTCACAACCAGGGTTACACCTGATGCGATCAGATGGCTCGTAACCCTCCCATCTTCACCCCAGATCTAGAATGGCAACCTCTTCACCCCTGAATTCTCCTCTTTACCCTGCAGATCAAAGAGATGTGGTCTCTCTTCTGCACAAAGAATGCCACTTACACCTGGGCTACGAGAAACATGACCATTTTATCAAATTGGGATTAGATCAAAACGTCTTCATTGAAAACATGATCCTCAACATGTATGGAAGATGTGGGGATTTGTATGCCTCAGAGGCTATGTTTCAAAAGGCACCTAAAAGGGAAAGTTGTGCCTTTTGGAACTCTATGATAAGCATATATACCAAACACGGACACTGTGAAGAGGCGTTTGAGCTTTATATGCAAATGCAAAGAGAAAATGTAATGCCCACAAAGGTCACTTTCAAGAGTGTCTCCCATGCTTGTGACAATCCGAGTTTTTTTGAGGAATGTATGAGACTCCATGAATGTATTATTGAGTTTGGTTATGAAGGGGATATTGAATTAGGGATTTCTCTTGTTAGAATGTATGGTCGATGTGGATCCATTGATTTTTCTTGTATAATGTTTGAAAAGCTATGTGAACAAAATGTCGTTTCATGGACAACTATGATAACGATATATGCTAATCATGGGTATAATAATGATGCTCTCAAAGCTTTTGAGAAAATGCAAGAGGAACGCATAGCACCAAATAGTGTTACCTTTCTTGGTATCCTCTCTGGAGTTTTCTGTGTCACACTTGGACACATGATCCATTCTTTGATCATGAAATGTGGATTCGATTCCGATAACACTGCCAATGGCACTGGCACTGACCTTCGATTAGGAACTTCCCTTGTGAATATGTATGGGAAATGTAGTAACTTGGCCGATGCTCTATTTGTCTTTGATAATTTGCCCACCAAGAGTGTTATAACTTGGAATGCTATGATTGATGCATATGCCCAAAATAGCCAAGGAACAGAAGCTCTTTGGTTATTCAGAAGAATGCGTGCAGAGGGTGTAAATCCTGATGCAAGCACATTTGTTAGCTTATTGGTTGCATGTTTAAGCTCAGATAAAATAGAGATGGAGGGAGAGTCTATTCACGCATGCATTAAAGGCACTAAGCATGAAGGAAACATTATGATTGCAACGTCCTTGATGAATATGTATTGCAAATGTGGGGCGATGGAGAAAGCTCAGTTAGTTTTCGATCATATGCATTGTCGGAATGTGGTGACTTGGAATACATTCATTTGTGGATATGTACATCACAGGGAAGGTGGATATAAAGTGCTCAAGCATGTTCATCGAATGCTTGAAGAAGGCATAATGCCTGACAATATTACTTATATGAGCATTTTTGGTGCTTGTGAGACTATCTTAGATATTGTTGAGGCTAGGAGATTTCATTCTGGCCTTATCAACAACCATGTTGATTTTGAGGCAGACACTGTTGTTGGGACTGCCCTTGTCAATGTATACGGTAAGTGCGGAGATTTATCTCAAGCTCATTTTCAATTTGACATGATCCTGAAGCACAATCCAGTGTCATGGAATGCTATCATCTCAGCCTATGCCCAACAAGGCAATCTAGAAGAAAGTTTGAGGCTTTTCATGATTATGCTACAAGAATACCCACTATGTGATGAAGCCTTGTTGATTACTGCATTGGGTGTATGTGGTGACTTACCATTTTATACCCAAGGGAACTTGGTTCATAGTCTTGTTGTAAAGCTTGGGTTTGATGGGTTCATGGATGTTGGAACAACACTTATCAATATGTATGGAAAATGTAGTAAGTTAGAGGAAGCAAAATCCTGTTTTTTCGGGCTAAATGTGCATGGTGTGCCCAAGTGGAATGCCCTTATTGGTGCATATGTAAGGAACGGGTGTTATTCTGAAGCCATTGAACTCTTCCATAAAATGGAAGAGGATAATATATGGGTAGATAGAATTACTTTTGTAACTATTCTTGGTGCATCTTTGGGTTCTCTGACACTTTCAGAGGGGATATCAATGGCATTTCATGACTCTATAGTTAGCCATGGTTTTGAGTCGAGTGTAGACGTGGGAACGGCTCTTGTAAGTATGTACGGAAGAAGTGGGAATTTGGAAAGGGCTTATTTAATGTTTGTAAAATTGCCAGCAAGAGAACTTGGATCATGGAATTCAATAATGACCAGTTTTGCTCAACATGGCCTTGGGCAAGAAGTGTTTCATTTGTTCAACCAAATGCTAGCCGAAGGTCTAAAGCCAGATGCAATTACATCGTTGGTCATTATTTTGGCATGTAGTCACACAGGTTTAATTGACAAGGGTCAAGGTTTCTTTAAATCTATGCTTTGTCATTACAACATAGAACCAAAATTGGAGCACTTTGGGTGTATTGTTGATTTACATGGGCGATTGGGAAGAGTAGAGGAAGCAGAGAGCATAATTTATCGGTTGGGTGTGGAAGATCATGCATTCGTGTGGCGAATCTTATTAGGGGCATGTAAGGTACATGATAATATAGACATGGGGAAGCATGTGATGCAGAATGCAGTTAAATTGGATTCCAGGAATTCATCAACTTATGTATTGATATCTAATATGCACTTGAGGAATGAAATGTGGAATGCATTCGAGCTTCATTGATCTATCATGTTAAAGTTGAACTCAAAATATTGAATGTACTACTACCTATGACATAATATTGTGCAATGTGACATAATATATTGTATAGAAACCTATATACCAACCTTCAGGAAATGCTGATGATGTATAGAACAGTGGTTTATGTTGACAATGCCATATAGAATGGTGGTTAACATTTGACCTTGGCAATCCACAAATGAAGAGGAATTGGAGGAATTGCCCATTTAATCCTCAATTAACACCTAATAATTCTCAAGATCAATTGTGAGAGGTCTTAGAGCACCGCATTTTACTTAAAATATGTACAGATTTTGGGGGTTTCATAAGCATATTGGAAACATACTATACAGAAAATAAACGCCAAACAATGATTCCATTTGACAAAATACAAGGATATACTAGAAACAATGATTCCATTTGATGGTATGAAAAAATTAGAGTGCTCAAAGCAAGCCTATGCTCTGAATTCATTAGCATGGAATAACGTGATAGGACTCTGGTCCTATTGTGTTGGTCTTCGGGACCGGAGTAATGATTAATAGGGACAATTGGGGGCATTCGTATTTCATTGGAGGTGAAATTCTTGGATTTATGAAAGACAGAACTACTGCGAAAGCATTTCCCAAGGGTGTTTTCATTAATCAAGAACGAAAGTTGGGGGCTCGAAGACGATCAGATACCTTCCTAGTCTCAACCATAAATGATGTCGACTAGGGATTGGCGGATGTTATATTGATGATTCTGCCAACACCTTATGAGAAATCAAAGTTTTTTGGGTTCCGGGGGGAGTATGGTCGCAAGGCTGAAACAGGAATTGACAGAAGTATACTAGAAACACGAGGATATTTCTGGATTCATAATCATATACACATAAAGGCCTACTATGCACAAATCTGAGAATCTTGCAAGGGAAAGGCATATGAATGCATGATATGCTAGTCTGAGATTATTGTAAGAAAAGCTATGAATTTACACAAATTTCAGATAACCTCCTACTTCAAGGTTTTACACGAATATGTATGGTATACCATCTTGTAACCACAATCTTGTAATTTGAACCATCCATTTACAACATCCCATTGGTGGTCATCCATCATCTTTTGTGTAACACTAACTAACAATCAGTGTTGACATTTGCTAGAAAGCACAGCTGCACACGCCTATATTACATTTCTCAATTTGACCTTCCAACATAAATATAACACAATTCATTTCCAACTATCACAATACACATCACTACAATTAATCAAAGACATACTTGATACAGAACACAGAAAATTGAAAAATGTAATAAAGAAGACCAACAAAACTTCGCAATTACTATAAAACATCGTGCATGTAACAATGATGAGTGATGATTTTTACAAGTTCATAATGGTAAATCCAAGGCCTGATAAAATGGTTCCAAATATCAAATATTAATCTGGCCATACAGCTCTTTCATTACCGAGAACAAATGTGATTTTTTTTCCCATGGAACATATGTTGACATTCCACACTACTTCAATACGTTCCCATCCACCTTGCTTCCATTATTACCTCCTTGAGCAGCTTTCTTAGCTAGTTTCTCTTGAAGAGCTTTTGCATCCCTGTCAAAAAACAGAAATGCCTGTCATGTCTTCCGTCGAAAAACATGATAAACGCCTAAAAAGCAGGAACCTCAATAGCAGACTTCATGCTTATTATCTCAAGACGAGTCTGCCGCCATTCTATATGAACTAGAATAAACATACCCCTACAGAATTGCAATGCATGCCCGTCCTATGTGGAATGGAACAAATACACCCTAAATGTTTCACCCAAATAGAACAGACTTTACGCAGAGATGTTCAGTAATTCCAGATAGACAAATCACTCTATCATTCATATAATTTATCATGCATAAATGACTACTAAATACTAATCTTCTCGGAAAGGGTTAATTTAAGTCTATAATAGTCTTGTTATGTAAATTAATCCTGTTACTGTAATACAAAAATTATAGAAGACTGCATCCAGACTCACCGTTCTCGCCTCTGCTCTGGGGTTAGGTCATCCTTTTTTGTTGGGCCACTGTGCTTCTTCGAAGCCCTAGCAAGGGCCCGTTCACGGTCACGATCCCGTTGATTTCCACGTGCAGGCTCTCCAGTTAAGTTCATACATCACATTACATATATACAAGCATACATACATATAACATGCGTAGATCGATTGCCACATTCATGCATACATACATATAACATGCGTAGATCGATTGCCACATTCATGCATACATACATATAACATACGTAGATCAATTGCCACATTCATACATACAACTTAATCCTATGCATACATACATACATCTAACAATGACCATATACCAACCTTCACATATGACACATCACATACAACAGACATGTGTATATTATATTACATACAATGAAACACAGAAATTACATACATGTGTACATCACATCCAGTGATACATAAATTTGATTGAATCGACATAGACATACCAACAGGCTTAGCATATTAACTAACAATCATAGAGGACAGACCATACACATACACAGTTATGCAAAAACACCACATGTAACAAACATGCAATTTGCAGACGTCCAGAAACCCTCCTGATACAGACACAGCACCAATATCAACAAAGAAACAAACTTGAAGTTGCAGGAGCAGTTCCCCATATACGCTATGTACAGGCATATAGCTGATTAACAGTACCACAACTAAAACAGACACAGTACGTCACGTATAGATGAACGAAAAGGACGATCTTTCACATGCTTCGTTAAAGCTATACACAGATGAAGGAGATCAATCTAAAGAAAACAACCCTCTCACCTATCACGGACACGAAGAAGAAGAAGAACACCCACTGAAGCAAACAGCGACAGAGGTTCAAGTGACCCATCTACATCAAAACAATGTAATTCTCCTCACAAAAAAAAGAAAAAAGAAAACATAGGATCTAACAGAACCCATCACAGAGGGGGCAGAGAAGGAGAGAGAAGGAGAAGGAGAAAAGAGAGGAGGGTCAAAAACAAACGGTGGAGAAGGATATGAGACATCGACGTATGCGGAGATGGAGATACTTCCAACGACAATTCTCTCAACGATTTTAGGGTGAGGGGAGGATTGAGGAGCAGAATACTAAAAATATAGGAATGGATCGAGAGAAGGACGAAGAACAGAGATTTAGACAAGAGCAGAAGCAGAGGAAGAGAATGGCGACAGAGATGAAGATGGAGGTGTGATCTGTGTGTATGGAAACACAAGGGGAGGGGCAGGGGTGGAACATTCTAGAACCTGTTTTCTTTCTCTTTTTTTCTTTCTAGAAATGATCTGTGTATGGAGGAGGTATGGAAACAGGGGAGGGGGCATAGGACCCATTCACACCAGAAAGGCTAGGCTAGCTAGGCTCTCTCTCTGTCTGCCTTCTTCTTGCTTTCAACTTTCTCCATTGTTTCTTCTCTTCTTTTAGAGTTCTGTTTGTTGCATATACTGTTATACATATACATATATATATGTATTGTAATTTGTATGTATGTCCTTCCTCTTGTTCTCTACACCTAGAGTAAGTAAGTAGCACATGACTTGGTCACAACCTTCTCTCGTAGTTTCTTTCTTTCTGCCCTTCCTTCCCGCCCTTCCTTGTCACTGCTATATATCCACCACTACAATGTGAACGTATGTCTGTTATGCTGTTTGTCACACACCATGAGTACGACTAAATATTAGTGATTGCGATCAGGTCGGTCAGGGTCAACGAGGCTTGCAGAAAAAAAAAAAAACTAAATCGCCAATGGCAACGACGTCCTTTTGTGCCCTAATTGACTCAAGCGTGTGGAGTCACAGCTAACGTGAGTGAAATCACGACGGCTATGTTTGCTAAAAAAAAGTGATGGTAATAGTCACCACAAGAGTGGAACTATAAATGTTAGTGTTTGATTTGGTCCTCATCGATGTAAAGCAGCGAAGGGATATATAGTCGTATTGTCGATGATTATAATTGTGAAGGAGTGGAGTGCGTGTATGCATACCTAATTGATATGAAGTGGAGAAAAGCCGAAAATAGTTAAACATTACATGAATGATGTTAATTGTTACAACCGATAAGGGTGTGGCTATTTATTTTGTGGTGTCATGACTTCACACATGAAATATCTATGTTGTTCAGTAACAACTTCAAAGTTGCCAAACCAAATCGCATGTGTTGTGGAATGTTAAATAAGTTTTAATGGTAGTGATTATGGTCACTAAGAGTTTGAAAGTACATATTGCATGGCAACATATTATGCACAATTGTTGCTATATATTATTACGTGAACGTGCGAGATACTCAATTGTTTCCTCACATATTTAATAATATCGCAATTTGTGATTCTAGTTGGTATCTTCATTCCATTTAAGTACACAAGTGCATCGATGGGGCATGTTTCGATGTCCATCGCGAGCATCTTATCTCCATTGACAATTAGTTCAAGTAGTGTGTGATGTGCTCGAGTAGAACGGGGAACATTTACTTTTTGTTTGTCTTGTGTATTTTGCCACTTGCAATTGCTCAGAATGCCTCCATGTCTTTCACTTTGGTCACATACTATGGGATTCCCATCATGCCATCTGAAGCCATGGGAGTAAGTAAGTAACATTCATGTGGAGTCGAATCCCCCAATCCATATGGACCAATACTTTAGAGAAAGCAACCATAGTTTGGGAAGTCTAAAATAATCCACACACACACATTTGAGATGCCCCTAAGAGTACCCTTGATCCAAAACACGATCAAACTACACCCCCCCCCCCCCCCCCCCCCAAATCCATCCCCATCTCTTGTTCATTTGATGGTTCACAACAATGCAAAGAAGAAACTCATGGAATCCAAGTTCAATCCTCACCATGGGTTGGACCTCGTCTTGAAGATCACTATAGAGGTCTCCCCATGAGCATAATAACTAACACATCTCTCTCTCTCTCTCTCTCTCATTGTTTGTATGTGGGTGTGTCTCGGTGTCTATGCGCAATGAATCCACTTGCTCTCGTGGACGTAAGGATAGATGTCTGTATTGTTCGCTCTCTCCGTGAGAACTAACTTGTAGTTGTGGGGGGGGAGTGAAAGGGGCAAGGCCGTTAAAGCCGTCCATCCTAAATTCTAATTTCTAATGCAGATGGGCGGTTTCACACTGAGCAACCAAAGAAAGCGAAGGTAGGCGAAGTGTCCGTCCGTCCGTCCGGACAGAAGCAGAGACAAAGACAGACCCCTCCCTCCCCCTCCCCCTCCCCTCCATCACTCAGAGAAACATAAGCTAAACACCGATCAAATCTCACTCTGTCTCTGCGACAGGATTACTGGCTGCTTTTCCAAAGGTACATATTTCCTTTTTCCTTGTATATTCCTTACATGTACTGCTCCGACATAGATCCCTAGGTTAATCAGGGTTTGTTTGAACCGAAGGATTAGGATTTCGGATGTTGTGATTAGGGTTCCGATACCCTCTTGACTGCTCTCCTCCATGTCATGCAGATACCACCCTAGATGTTTTCCTCCATTGTAATCCTAGATGTATGCATATGTGCGTGTATGTTTTCTGATACGTGCACGTGTGCCCGTATACGTATATATATGTATATAGTATGGTTAACTCTATATAGGCGTATATATATAGGCCTATGTGTGTATGCGTATATATGCTGTACGTAGTTATTCGTATACATGCATGTATGTATTATGTGTATGCTGTATATGTATGTATGTATGTATGTATAGTGGATATATACGTGTGTGTGCTACCATTCCCTTGATGTATTACTAGGTTAAGTTTATATGTGGGAGGTATACTGCCAGATATCAATCTTTTATTGAAATTAAAATTTTCCTTTTTTTTAAAAGGATGGGTATCGACAACCTTGGTCTACGAAGAGGGCGTGGAGATGACAACCGATCCATCAGAGGACCAGGTGGTATCAGAGGCCCTCCCCCAATGACCAAATTCAGACGTGGTCCTGGCCCCAGGTATGTAAAGCCTTCTGTAAATACAAATTTCTTTGATAGATTATTTTATGTTTGAGAAGGTTTTGCTTGCCGTTTGGATTAATTAATACAAGGCTTTGGATGGATTAATTAATTATTTTCGGTGTTGGGAAATTTCTTTATTATGTAATGGGTAAATGCAATATCTTCGATGCATTGGATGTTTATTATTTACAGCTAAATGCAAGATCTTGTATAGATTTTGATTTACCACTAATTTTTCGTATTTTAGTTATCATAGGTAGATTGACAAGAAGCACTTGTAAATGTAGATCTTGGATAGATGGGATTTTTTGCATCCATGGAAATTATGTTCACTTACTGGTTGAATTGCAGCACTTTGGATAGATTCACAAGTTTGAGTGTTTAGGGTTTTCTTTTTCATATACCGGGTAAATGCAAGATCTTGAAGGGATTGGGAATTATTTTGTACTCACCAGGTAAATGTTAGATCTTGAATAGTAATACATTTTCGTTGTGCTTGTCTAGTAAATGCAGTAACTTGAACAATTTGATAAAAAGCGATTTGGATTTTTTTTCTCCATCTGCCAAATAATATTGGATAAATGCAAGATCTTGGATAGATTGAAGTTTTTTAGCATTCAGGAATATATCGATTATTTCTTTGGTAAATGAAAGACCTGTTATAGATGGGCAACCAGTGTTGGAGAAAAACTTGTTCACTTGTCTGCCCAGTTTTCCTTTTTGTGTGAAAATGCAAGATATTGGATAAATTGACAGTATTGGCAGAATGTGGTGATTATTGGATATTTACAAGACCTTTGATAGATTCACGATCATCAGTTGGGGAAATTTGGTTGCGTCTTGCATAAATGCAAGACCATGGAAAGATTTCAACTAATGTTGGGGAAATCAGTTTTAGGGAAAAGCAATTAGGCTTCTTTATCTAGGCATTAACTTCCCTGAACACCCTGTCATTTCTTACTAGCTCTCATCACTCAATCTTAATTTATTTCCCATGTATCTCTAATCATCAATCTCTTTCTTATATCTCTCTCCTTTGGTTTTTCTTCCTTCTTCATGCTTGAAGAGATCCTTCTCTTGCTGATTTCTACTTTTTATTTCTTGCTTTTTCCCATGTGGTGCTCCAAGTTTGGCACCTACTTATCCTTTCTACACTTTTAATTTTGGCTCTTTTTTTTCAAAAAGTCTCTGGGACAGGAGCCACATGTAAAGGCTAGGAACTTGTGGAAGTCGAATGCAGTTTGCCAAATGTCTACACATAATTATATTCCATGGCAGGACATCTCTTTATGTGAGGATGGTGAAAATCCAAGAGAGAAATTTGCATTAGAGAAAAAACAAAACATGCCCACGTGGTCCAAACATCATAAAAACTACTTCGGAGCATCTCTCACATAATAGCCTGCTTATGCTGAAAATAAGTATGCATGTTATAACTCTATTGCTCAATTTGGATGAACATTTATATATTTCAATCAGATTTTGCTCCCTCCATAGGTAATTTATACCGTCAAGTTGGAAAAATCAATCCATGAACAAGGCCATGTTTTTCCAAACATTGCAATGGCCATCAGGGCTTATAAAAAATGATAACTAATCTGTTGGGCTCCCTTCTCATAAATAAAATCTTGGATACAATTACAATCATTGTTGTAAAAGAAAATTTATTTACCAATTGGTTGGGTATATTTCAATGCATAAATGCAAGAGATTTTGTATAGTTTGATAATTGTAATGGTCATTCATCTCATACATCCATGCAGACATGGAGTGATTCATATTTTGTATGCCATGGCAATCATTGCATATGAAGGGGGTTTATATATCTCTGCATCCCATGATAATAATATGCAATTATTAATGATCAAATTTACGCGGCCACAATTTCAGGCTTCCTCCAGATGTGTGCAACAATTGTCGCCGCCCAGGGCACTATGCTCGGGATTGTACAAACGTAACTTTATGCAACAACTGTGGGCTTCCGGGGTAATAATATCTATCATTAAATATTCTCAAAATGGATTACTCATTAATTTTTATTTGAGAAGTATTTTTTATATCTATGTTTATGTTTGTTTTTGCTATTTTTGTCATCCCAACCGCTATTTTCAAAATTTATTTAGTACTTCACAAACTTCAGGTCTGTTGGTACAAGAGGGAGAATTTTCCAGCCAACCTATTGATTAGGTAGGTGGTGGGTAAGGCCTTTCCAATATAGGCAGCACATTTGTTCATGGGGGATCCTTGTCCTTGAAGTGATAGACATGTTCACACATTCAACAGATGAGACATCTATATTAGAGAGACATTGGCCACACTCTAGCTTGTCACAGAGTATCCTCCCTGCAGTGCCAAAAGATTGGGGTCTTGACTGATAGACATGTGCACACATTCAACAGATGAGACATCTATATTAGAGAGACATTAGCCACACTCTAGCTTGTCACAGTGTATTCAAAACATAGGCTGTCTGCTGTTAAAATTTTATTGTTCCAAAAGGTCTGTGTGATATTTATGTTTAAGTTTCTTTTTGTGATGTTGCTGTATGATTAGTTCTTTCCAAATTCAATTTCGTTTTCCTTATTTGTAGCCATGTCACAACATCCTGCACGAATGAGCGGGCATGCTGGAATTGCAAGGAGACTGGGCACAATGCAAGCACATGTTCAAATCAAGGAGTCTGTAGGCTATGTAGCAAACCGGGACACATGGCCAAAGACTGTGAAACCAAAGATCGCATCGACACCCGCCTCTGTAAGAATTGCCACCGACCTGGCCATCTTGGCGCTGAATGTAAATATGAGAAAGCATGCAATAATTGCCGGAAACCTGGACACTTGGCCCGAGAATGTAGGAACACTCCGGTGTGCAATATATGCAATCAAAAGGGTCATATTGCAAGAGAATGTGGACCTCCACGACCATCTATCCGATCTTTGGCTCCTCAGCCCTACAGTATGGACCTTCCTCCGTTTTCTAGGAATTGTGATCAATTGGGTCCTCTCAGTAGAGAGTGTATGGTGGCGGCAATTTGTGAGACCTGTGGTGGACGTGGTCACATGGCTATAGAATGCCCTTCTGATCCTTTGGTCTTCCGGGGCATGAGGTATCGCCATTAACAATGCTTGAGAAGTAGTGACATTAAGGCGGATGTGGTCTGTCGGAGGATTCTAGTTTTATAAATATAGCTTAAGAGATGGATGGTTTTGAACCAGAGAAGATCATTGCATATCTGCAGAGCAAAAGACAAGGTGGATATGTGAAGAATCAGCTGCTGAATTAGTATTACTCTTTCAATGGAAGAAAATGACCGAGTAGCTTTTTGTTTTAACTTTGCCTTGGTGGATTTAAAACTCATGGATGGGATGATAAGTATAAGTAAGAGCAGGATGGAAGTGACTAGACCGGTGTTTTTATTCTTTTATGGAAGAAAAGACTTGAGTAGCTTGTTTTGGTGTATGGTTTATGGTGGAATGATTGACTGAATACTTTTCCTTCTATTGTTTGGAGTGTTATGGTGATAGATATTTGGAGTAAAGCTTCGATGGGAAGGAACCTTCTATATACTAAGAAGTATGTTTTGTGGTGGAAAGAAGGAATGCGTTTTCTTCTCTTGTTTGGAGTATGTTTTATGATGATAGATAGTGAAGTAAGCTTTGATGAGAAGGAACTGTCAATATACTAAGAATGTTTTTCCTTCAATTGTTTGGAGTGAAGATGTTTTAGAGTGGGTTGGATAACTTGGTGGGTGGTAATTGATAGTGTTTTTGAAAAATCTTTGCCTTTTACCCATAGCTTGGAGTATATTTTGGGTGGAATATGTTTCAGTTGGATAAGAGGTTCTCATGATTTAGGATGGATTTTTCATGTTGGAGGGTTGTGTCATGAGAAGGAAAAAAACCTCAGATGTTACAGGAACTCTAGGGATGCATATATATATGCATTTTTATAAGCACATATGGAAGGGCTTCTGGAATCACTGAAGGTGATGTGAACCTTCTATGAAGTTATCATGTAGACATTGTTTCGGCAAGAACACAAGACGTATAGCCCTCATTAAAGGAATATCAGGTAAGTTCATTGTATATCTATTGTTTGTCTTGACTCATAGCTCTATGTTGATTTTATTTGGTTAGCTCTCTTTGTTTTCGAAGGGATTGTGAAAGCTATAACTTATAGAGATCTATAAGGCTTGACCGACTTTCTGAAGAGTTTATACATCCTGCCTTTTGAACATAAGCCTTCTTTTTAAGCCAAGAATATCAAAGGCTTACCTTACGACTGGATGGATGATGATGGCATGTCATCATTACATGCTATAATATCCTGTGTTGGAGCCTGCCTTCTTAAAGAAGCAACGAAATCTTCTTGGAACTCACAGTTGCTCCATTGTTCAGAGAGAAGCTCATCTTAGTTCAATAAACAGTAAGTTCCTTGTATTGCTATTCTTAGGCTGAAGTAAATAGTTACTAGTAGATTTTAGCTACTGCTGGGTTTTGGAAGCTACACACTTTCATTTGGTTACAACTTCCAACACGGTCAAATCTATATCAAAAGGGCCACCTTTTGGAGATTTATGGAAAGGTATTTAAAGCTGAAATCTAATTGAATGGGAATTATCTTTATATACACCTAGGGAGCACACACTCTCTCTCTTGTAGCATTTAGTTTAGTTTTGCTTTTTCCTTCATGTTGGATCTTTTGGATTCCTGATTGATGAATTTGACTACGATATGCATCAAGCTTTAGTATATAGCATTACCTTAAATGCATCCTACAATGGTGTCATGCTTTTAGTGCTCCTACAGGGAGTTTTGCGTGATGTGAAGTTGGTATTTAAGGTATCAACTATGATATTTGTTTGATGTGGATGCTTCATCATAAACAAGGATTTCTGTTGAATTTCTGGCCAATATAGGATCTTGTGTGATTTTAATGGCTTGATGAACAAAGGAAATGTTGATGGTGTAAGTAGATATATGTATTTGGTTTTTGTATCATTTGCAGGATCTCTCATGACAAATTCTTGTTCATGTTGAAAGGTCATGTGGGATTTTGGACTTGGTCACAAGTATTAATTTGTTATTCTAATTGTGAGGAAGGGTTTCTCTTAAATATACTTACGTCCATATAGGAGCATGGCAAGGTTGATGCAAATGGGGATTAACTAAAAGAAGGTTTAAAATATGGGGTATTTGACCTATGGCTGCCAAACTGCACTCACGAGTTTGTAATGATCGGAAGCCTTGTTTCTTAATACTTCGTTGTTAATCATTGGTTGTAATTTTCATTAATATTGGAAAACGCCACTCTTAGGTTGTACCATAGTTAATTGCCATTCACATTTTTACACTTTTATGAATGAGCAGTGTCTCCCTTGTATCCATTAAGTGTGAGCTGTGATTTTGTGAAGTTGGAAGGTTAACCTTGTCGAGGTTAAATTAACCTACAAGTGGACATGATTAAAAAGAAAAACGCATACATTCATAGGATTTTGCTTTTAATTTGGAAACCTTTCACCATGAATATGTTATGGTTATGTTTTAGCATGTGCTAGGTTTGGAAAACTTTTACCATTAAAGAAAACATTTACTCTTGTTCTTTTGAAAACAATGTTCCCCATTTCATGCCTCTGAGAAAATTCAGTATTTTGCAAACGGAAATTGTGAAGTATTGATTCCATGGAAGAATATTATAAAAGGATCCCAAGTGGTGAACCTTCTCTTGGAGTTTGCAATTCTATGACATGTTTTCTATGATATTTGGTGATAGCTGGTTTCTTCATATTTGAAGTGCATGCATTCATATGGCGAGCTTGCGTCAAATCCTTAAATACCTTACGTGCTTGTAGTAATAAAATTGAATTTTGGTTGTGACAATGGCTATTACACTATGGTGGGGGATGGGTTACTAACTAACTAGCATTGCAATATCATTTGATTATTTTTGGTTTTGTGTGCGTGTTATGAGACTAATTGGAATGAAGATATGGTGTTACTTATATGATGGAAGAGGGGGGATGGAAATCATGCATGTGTCCAAAATTTGGAGGTGACATGAAATTATGAAGTTTGATAGTATGTGGAGACTTTTTGTTAAAATGGATGTAGGATGATGGCGTGGCAACATGTTATATTTTATACATTGATAATGAGGTCTAACAAAAGCAACATATATGGAGGGCTTGGGTCAAGCATATGTGAAGGAGAGAGGAAGAGAGAGAGAGATCTCTTTGTGACTTTCCTACCAGTATTTGTGGTCCTTAAAAATGCATGAAAGCAACATTGTCAATGTAGACCTTATCCATGTGAGGATAATTGGGTAAACATTGGCATGTGGGTATGCAATGTAGTCTTAAATCGCCATGCACAAACATGACACATATCTACAAGGAGATAGGAGATCAGAGACTTAATCGCGATGTACAAACATGGCACATATCTACAAGGAGATCGGAGATCATAGACTTAATCGCCATGTACAAACATGACACATCTACGAGGAGATCGGAGATCATCGGTCTGATTCAAGGAACATTGATTGGGGATGCGTATATTGGTATTGATCGATGTCCCCCCGCACTCCTCTACGTGATACATCCCGTCATGGTTTGTATCTCCAGTTGGAGAATCTGAGTGACATGTAGGTTTCAGTGGCATATATGTATTGATTGTGGGCAATTCTTCGATTGGGGTTTCATAAACTTGTGCAAGAAACTTTCTGTCACAATCCATGCCAATTGTACCTAAAGGATGTGAGGCATTGCATTATAATAGTACACTAGGATCAGTAGTGTGTTGCCTCGGCAATGATATGATATGCATTCGGGCAGATCGATCCACAAAGGCCAAGTCTAGCCTATCGCTTCGTCCTTCCATTGATTTCATTCTCACTTCGCAAGTGATAAAAAGATATGGGGGTATCGCCATTCATTCGAATGTAGAATGGCTCGATTTGCTACATTATTATAGTAAAATGTATTCGTAATCGTGATCGGGTTTTTGTGATTTTCAGCATCTCTCTTGGATGGTACCAAGGGATGGGTCATCCATGAAGTACGAGGTATCTTTTGATTTGTGGGGCCCATGAATTATTCATAGTGGACATTTTGCTGAATATAGAAAGTCATGTGCTCATCGATGAGCTGTTACATTTAGCAACTAGCAGTGAATATCTCATCAACAAATTCCATATATAATTTTTACGTCTCCATTTAAACATTGAACACATAATATTGTTACATCTCCTAATTTCGTTCAGTTCAAGCTTCCATTAATTTTAAGATATTTTTATTCCATTTGATGGGTAATTGCTGAACCCCCCCCCCCCCCCCCCATGTATTTTGATTCAGGACTCTCTCCCACTCTGATTCAAATTATCAACTAGCTTGCATAATTCAAATATAATAAATGTTCCTTCTCTGATTGAAATTTAATTAGCTTATATAAGTCACATATTAATCATCAATTTTTGTGTTTTTTTTCCATCCCTAATTTGTTTCTTTTGGGTCTCCTGATTTTGATTAGCTAAAAATGGCAATCAAAGATTCTGATTATATTTCTTCTAATTTTTGAACATGTCTTTCTAATATTCACTAGAATTAATTTTGCTCAATTGTTTTTGTTTTCTTTTCTGATCTTACAGCATCTCTTTACATGGTCGTCACCTCCATTAGAATTGATAAATCGAAATGGGCCACATTTGCCCCCCTTTTTTTACATAATAATAATATATAAATAGCAAAAGAAGTACACCTTTTTTCTTTCAATTTTAACCCTAATTTCTTGTTTACATTTTTATGTATTTCTGTTATGAATTAGAGATAATGTTTGAGGCATCGATTGATTTATTTTGTTTTTTCATGTTTCTAATCGTTCTTACATATTGATGAAGATAAAACCTAATCCGTTCTCATTTTTACATAATTTTGTTTCTTTTTTTGACGATTAATTTGTTTTTTAAGTTCTACTGTGTTTTGCTGTTTTAAGGATTTCGTTCATAACTGTCTGATACAATCAATTCTGCTTTTTTGATGATTAATCTTTTAGGTTCCACTGGGAAAGTGAAGGTCGGAATAAATGGTAAGTATTTCTATTGGGCTAAATTTGGAGAAAAGAAAGTATTTCCTTGAGCTTAATCTGAATCAAATAAATAATTATGTATGATTAGTTGGGATCAAATTTATGGTCTTTAGATCAGTTGATTTTTAATCAAGCATCGCTCAGATTACTATAGCTCCATTGCCTTTTAGGGGAAAATTTTAATCTGCCTGATTTTCGATTGATGATATGGCTCATGAAATATCAATCAATTATGGGAAGATGGTATAAATACCAACAATTTGATCAATCATGCGAGATTTGATTTGATTGAACGCTTGATAGATTTTTGACCTGTGGCTTCCAAGTTCATAGATTAAATCAATGAATGCAATATGACCCCAAAGTAAGTTCTTGATGTTATATCAATCCGTGATCAAGGAAGATCTACTGTAAATCCATGATTTTTTTGAAGGATTTGACTTTTTAATGTAAACCGGCTGGTGATTGCATTAACGTCAGATGTGATAAACTGAGTTGCTAATTGGATTTGACTGACCTTCAACGTAATTAATTGGAAAGAAAATGGGAAGTGAGTACTGAATCTGATTATGTGATGTATTAGGGTTTGGAAGGATTGGGCGCTTGGTTGCACGTGTTATTCTCGAGAGGGATGACATGGAACTTGTTGCTGTGAACGATCCGTTCATCTCTACAGACTATATGGTAATTTTAATCATGCTCGTGGCGTTTAATCTCATTGATTAATCATTGAAGGATACTCCTTATTAGTGTTAAATTACTTTAGTATGGCTAATTACCTTACTAATTGGAACTCGGAAAGCCCGTATAATTCATTATTCACGATTGAATGAATTAAACATCTGTAACTCAATTCAATGATGAGTTGTTTAAAGATTTGATGAGAAGATCTTAGGATCGCAAGCTCAAAATCAATGGCGATGACAATGTTTCTACAAATCAAAATTTTTGCAGGTATACATGTGCAAGTATGACACGGTGCATGGCAGGCTCAAAACCGCGCATGTGGAGATGAAGGACCCCAAGACTCTCTCTTTCGGTGATGGACATAACATTGCAGTCTATTCATCGAGGTGTGAGATCCATCAAATCAAACAAAACACATTTCAGCAGATTCTGTTTAACGCTGCTAATTTTAACCCCATCAATTCGATCGTGTGTGAGATCTCCTGTAGATTCATAATAAAAGCCTTGATTAATGATATTGTTACTAGGGCTAATCTCGTTATAGATTGGTGGCTAAAACCTTGACATGATATCATAAGACTAGGAGGTTGATAATGATTCTCGAGAATCTAGCGATTAAATCGAAAGTTATTATCGTTGGTTATTAATCGATCGAGAGAAGGATAGTAAATGCAAATTTCTTGACCTAATTGAATTGCATACAAGTTGGGTAATTTTGTCTCTTAGAATTTGCATACAAAGTGGGTAATTTTGTCTTTTAGAGATCCGGCCGAGATACAGTTATTTTGTCTCCTTTGAATTTGCATACAAGTTGGGTAATTTTGTCTTTTAGAGATCCGGCCGAGATACCATGGGGTGAGACGGGAGCAGAGTATGTGGTGGAGTCCACAGGGGTTTTCACAGATAAGGAGAAAGCCGCAGCCCATCTGAAGGTATTCCTCGATTTGCTCCCCGCTAGTTCCGAAAATTGTATGGAAATATCGCGGCAGATGAAATCATCACATTATATATATATATATCATAAATGTATATATGTATGTATTAAATCAATTGTCTGAATATGCATGGACTCAATCAATCACAGCGAAATCATCACATTATATATATGTATGTATATATTAGATCATTTGTTTGAATATGGATGGATTAAATTTTGGGTGCTTTTGGTTGGGATCATGTGTGGCTGCACTCTATAGGGTGGAGCTAAGAAGGTGATCATCTCTGCTCCTAGCAAAGATGCACCCATGTTTGTGATGGGCGTGAATGAGCACGAGTACACATCAGACATCTCCATCGTGTCGAATGCGAGCTGTACCACGAATTGTCTCGCACCGCTTGCCAAGGTCTTCTCGGCCTAAAAAAATCTAATCTAATCTAATTCATTTACTCATTTTACCTAAATTGATGAACATTATTGGATTAGAAATCATTTCTCGACGGAAGAAATGCTTTTTGAATAGGAGATTCTATTTTCTAAACTGAAAATTTTGTGTTTTTATTTGACCCAAGGGCAAAAGTTATGATATAATTAGTAATGGTTGCAATAATATTCAATCAAATGAATCAAAAGCACAACAAAGGCTTGCACATCTCCTAGGGGTGCTTAAAATCAAGCAATAACATGTCAAAAGATAGCATAGTGTAATTAATCGCTAAATTGTGCAAGAGATTCGAGGCTCGAGGAAAGGACTTGTGATTATGTAGGTGATGGATTGTAATGTTGGCCTTTTTTAGGTTATTGATGATAATTTTGGCATTGTGGAAGGTTTGATGACTACTGTGCACTCGTTGACAGGTAAAAAATGGCTTGTTATTTCAATATTTTTCAAAGATTTTTAGCGTAGACTCGTCCAAACTAGAATTAGTTGAAGCAAATTTGTCTTGGATGCTCAAAATGGAAATTTGAAGAGTATTAAGATGTATATTGTCTTTTGTGCTATGGATCAACAATGGGTATTTTCTTTATAATTTGTGTTTTTGGTTTTCACTCGTATGTCGTTGAATGTCTGTAGCAACACAAAGGACGGTGGATGGACCTTCGGCAAAAGATTGGAGGGGTGGTAGAGCAGCTGGACATAACATCATCCCAAGCTCAACTGGGGCTGCTAAGGTCTTGTTGTAACTCGAAAAACAAATTTTAGTATCTTAATTGCAGTATGTTAAATGGATTTGGTTCTATAAATGAATATTTGTTGTACTTCTTTAACATGGGAGTTCAAATCCATTTACAATAAAACAATTTTATGATTCTAGGCCGTTGGCAAGGTTTTGCCTTCTCTCAATGGGAAACTCACTGGCATGGCGTTCCGAGTGCCCACTGTCGATGTCTCAGTAGTCGACCTCACTGTGAGGCTTGAGAAATCAACAACATACGATGTGATCAAATCAGTCATAAAGTGAGTACATACGTGCATGGCATCTAATTATTATTAGTTTGATTGTGATTCTTGGATATCTCGGCACCAAATGAATCTTTCATTGGTTTTTATTATGTGTGATGTCCACATGGTATTATTGATACTTACTAATAATATTGATAGTTATGAATGAACATTAAAATTCTTATTTTAAATGAAGGCTTTGTTTCAAATTACTTAGCTTTCTTGATTTTACAAGTAGATTTCATCATTGTTAGCTCATACTTGGCTCTTCGTTTGGATATACAATTATGTCATTGAATATTATCTTTTGTAAACCCTAAACATTGATTTTGATGAACATTAGGCGTGAAGCAGAGGGAAAACTTAAGGGCATCCTTGGGTACACGGAAGATGATCTAGTTTCATCAGATTTAATAGGGGATAGCAGGTATTTTTCAATCCTTACTATTACTTTCCCCAATTTGAACAAATGGAACCTTTGTTATATGGTTTTTTTATAGAGATGCTTAGCATGAACAATGTACAACATTGGTCTTGAATTGTATAGGTCGAGTATATTTGACGCAAAGGCAGGCATTGCGTTGAACGATCATTTCGTCAAGCTTGTTGCGTGGTATGATAACGAATGGGGTTATAGGTGGGTGTTAAATGCTCTTCTTTCCATTTCGTTAGACTCTTCGTTTCAAAGTAGATTTGGCATTATTTTGATTTTCCTCGTTTGGTTTTGAAGCAATCGAGTTGTCGACTTGATCAAACACATGGCTAGTGTTAAGGCATAAATTTCATCAAGGGCTTCCCAACAATAATAGGGATACATGTGAATAAGACGTAATAGTGGAAAGGCGATGGTATGGTTGTATGTGAAGGATCGAACCAAAGAAAAATGAGGGTGTAATTGTCATTGGGGTTATTTCTAACCTATGACAGAGTTCAAATAATAACTCTTTGGGTGTATAGTCATTGAGGGTCAACTATTGACTTTTGAGTTTTTGTCTACAAAAACCAAATAAAGAGACTGAATTGGTAATTGGTAAGTGTAATGTGAAGTTTGTTTTGAGATATTGTTGCAATGTTGTGGATGTGTTAAGAATGATCATTCTTGAGATATTGTGGCACTCATGCGGAGATAGGATTGTGAAGTTTAGATATTGTTGCAATGTTGTGGATGTGTTAGAATGATCATTCTTGAGATATTGTGGTACTCATGTGAAGATAGGATAGTTCTTGAATGCAGAAATTTTAGATTACATTAGATGTTATTATGCAAAATTTTAAGAGTTCTTAGAACATTCTTTGGAATTTAGAAGTGATTGTCCCCATATTGTTGAACAACAATTTTTAGAACAATGTTTTTATCGAACAAGGTTGACCAATTAGTCTATGAAGTGATTTTGGGATTTTCAATTGTGCGAACAATTTTTAACAATGTTTTCATCGAACAAGGTTGACCAATTGGTTTGTGAAGTGATTCTGGAATTTTCAATTGTGCTAAATGCTCTCCAGTTGTGATTCGGCAACTTTCCACAACGTAGATTCGTTAGCTTTTTAGGTTGTGTTGGATAATATTTACTTGTGATTAGGCGTAAATCTTCATATACAGTGAAGATCAAATGGGAATTTTCAATTGTGCTAAATACTCTCCAGTTGTGATTCGGCAACTTTCCACAACATAGATACGTACTTAGGTTGTCGAACAATATTTACTTTGGGATTAGGCGTAAATCTTCCTTCCTATACAGTGGAGATCAAGAATTGTAAATGCAAATGGTGGTGTAACATAATATATCTTAGGCATAAGTTATAACTATTAGGTATCGGTTTCAAAGTGGCTCTTTTTTTGCAACATTATTTAAAATCAATTTTGTTGTTTCAATTTCCCCAGGGTTGAATGGGACCGACAATTATTGAGGTTAGATATTATGTGGTTTAACGTAATAGTTTAAATATTAAACAATGATATATTTTGTGTTGATGACTGTGCGCTATTTTCATTGTAAGAAACTCAAATCTTCTCCAAACTCGAACTAGCATTATACAGTTTTGTGTTGATAGTTTGGCTATGTGCTAACATAACAATAGCAATATTTGGTCAAATATCTCTACCGCAATATGATCGTTGACCTATGCTCAAATATCTCTTCTTCTTAGGCTATGTAGAGGGCTAAACAAATAATAGTAACTCATAATTGATACACAACCAAACTGTTTGTACGTTACTTGCCCAATGGCCAACATTGGCAGTGGGATAGGATTTTGTAAACAAACCTACAAGTATTTGTACGAAGGGATTGAGAATTGGATTAACATCTCAATAATGTAACTATAGAGATGGCAACATGGGGGTGTGGAAAATGGTTTTTGCAAGAGGTTGATAACACAAAGAAAATTTGATGTGTTCTTTATTGTGCCACATGATATCCATTTTGGCGGCCATACTACCTTTTTTTTTAATTGCTTCCATGTCAAGAGCATGTGCATGTCGAATTTTCTAGGTCTTTGTATATATGAATGCGCATGGCTGCATCTTTGTTATAGAGGTTTTCAAATTGATAAATCTACTCTTTCTTATGATTCCCCGTATTTTGCCATAAATCTATAAATATATTTTGTTAGGGAAGAGACAAGGTTGAATCTTTCATCATATAAGTGAAAGGTGATAAGATGATACAATTGAATCCATCAGTATAAGTTGGTCCCAATCAGTACACAGGGTTTCAATACGCACCTTAAATAAATATTGATCAAAGAATCGATACCGAATCACATTTGAATTTGGAGAAAGACTTCTCACAAAAAATAGAGAAAATATATTACTTTCGAAATTTTCAGAAAATGGAAAATATTTACAATAGATCCATAATTTACATCTTACCTTCTGGGAGAGGATTATATTAACTTTTTATAGAGTCCTACAATAATGGCACCAGAGCCTTGTTTTTGTTACATAGAAATCTTTCATTCATTCAATTCAATTAATAATCAAAGGAGGAGCTTAATAGCTAGTTTGCCAGAGAATGCGAGTCCTTTCACAAAAGCCTTCATAATAAATGGATTCTTGTATAATCTGAAATGTCAAGAGTTAGAGATAAGATAAATATACAAAATGAAACAATCCCAAAGAGATAAAATAATAATAAGCATGAGAATTCATCACTGGTTAACACTAAATAAATGCATACAATACCCAACTTGTCGAAACTTTGTGTAAAGTAAAAAACTATGGATATAATTTATGATTTGCATCAGGCCATCCAGTATATGATTATGGGAAGATTTGATTCAATAGTTTTAGTGTTATAACATGAACAATTATAATTAGCAATCATTTGCAAGTCATAACCACACATTCACACTATTCTACAAAACAAACCTTAAGAATTCAATCATTTCTTCACTTTGTGTATGATATCAGATTTGAGAGTTAATGAACAGAATCATTACCCAACAAGTGCCGTTGTCCATGTTGCGCTCGTGTAAACGAACCTTCCAATGCTCCATAACCTCTGAATCTTCCCATTTCTTTCCAACTTTGTGAAAGATTTTGAAATCACTGCATAAAAAAACCCATCATTATACTTTAAATGCTAAGACTATAACCATTTAAACTTATCTGGACCCAATGAAAATTACACAAAAAAGGCCAGGTATAATTGTTACCTTGTTGTATCTCACATGGGGTCATTTTCTGCAAATATGGAAAAAGGAAGTATATATATCAGCAATGCTAGAGTCTAAAAATCAAGAAATATGCACTACTGACAGGCGAAAACCAAGATCTAGGTATTAAGCTACAGCTGCCCAAATCACTCATTAGGGTCGGGTGTTTAATTCCCCCATTCACCACAAATGACCCATTAAGAGAAACAAACCAAGAACTAAATATAGAAAATGAAGTGCATATAAATAAGGTATATATATATACTTATGTTAGAATTTTAAAGACTCCTATGTGCGTATAAATAAGCTTATATGCTAAAGTTAGCTTCTTTAAGAATCTTAAAAAGGTATGGAAAATATATAGAAGCAAATCCTCACCTGTGCACGTGGATTGGCAAGTATAAGTTTTGCAACAAACACTGCTACACCTTCTACTACATCATCCTGGCTTAGAAGCACATAATCATCATCATCATCATTCACGAGATTGTTTCTCTTTTTTTCTTTGTCCTTCAATAAATCATCTGGGACCAATAACCACGAATTCGGATCTTCAGAGTCATCATTCTCTTTAGCAAATAGACCTCCTGCAAGATATGATTAAAAAGGTATAGCTCCAAAATAAGCGAAGTAATCGGAGAGAACTCAAGTTTCAGGGTAAGCTTTCACGTTCATGCTTAATCCCCTCCCCGCAAACCCCCCGCCCTCCAAAAAAAACAAGGCTTCAACTGAGACCATAATGAAAGAGAATTATATTTCAACTGACCTTTCCTTGATAGGATCACTGATCCATCAATATCGTGTCGATGAAGCTCTTTCAGCTTTTCGACATAATCAGGTGAGTCCACCTTATCCTTGAGTTGCTTGTAAAGCTGCAAATCATTATATATGTGTTGTTAGATGTGGAATACAATGCTGTAGGGAATTAGGTCCTCACATCTATTACTCAAAGGCGATGCCGAATGGGATTCAAACCCATCCATGTCCAAATGAAAGACCAAAATTTCCTACCTAATCACTAGGGCATTCCGGTCATTGTGTGAACATAAATCCTTTTTTGTGATTGAGAAAGTTCGGCTCTTTGTGAAAGGATAACCAGAAAAACTTCTTCGTGTCATCGATAAAGGCACAAGGTTTTGATAGAACATCTTACTCTCAGGAATCTTGGCTTCCACTGCTCTTTTGCAGTAAATCAACCGTTTCCATGACAGCACCATGCACCATGCGCCCTTTCTAAAGCATTTTCTTCCATGCCTTGTGATAAACCATATCAAACCATGCCTTGTTGGCTCTAATGGTAGGAAACCTTATAATGCTGCCGTGGCAGTATGGCAATTGGTCACAAAACAAGTCCTGGTATCTTGCGCCACAATTCATAGTTACAATATTGATGTGACGGCACCATTAGTTACAAAAAAGACAAGGGATGATAGTTAAGGTTTCTGCAGCACCATGCTGGATCAACAGACTCAAATGTGGACACATCTCAAATAATCCGCCAAGTAGGGTTTCACCCCTGTGCGCAACCAATCATAGTTTTATCTTATTTCACCCAAACCACTTTTTTTCTGCCTCATGTGAGAGCATCTCTATTATTGCCTCTTAATATACAACCAAAGGTATCTATCTGCCTATGGTGAACCAGACCTTAACTGTCGATTCATTGTTACTTTCTCTAATGACAAATAGAGGAATAGTTTTATCTTATTTCACCCAAACCACTTTCTTTCGGCCTCATGTGAGAGCATCTCTATTATTGTCTCTTAATTTACAACCAAAGGTATCTATCTGCCTTTGGTGAACCAGACCTTAACTGTCGATTCATTGCTACTTTCACTAACAAATAGAGGAAGTCAATTGGGGTTTACCCAATGGTTCATAAGGTGTAGAAGTATGCATTGGAAAAGTATCTGCTTTGGTGAGCCAGGCCATAAGTGTGAAATTATGGTTACTTTCACAAACAAATAGAAGACGACAATTGGGGTTTACACAATGGTTTGTAGGGTATGCTGCTGACATGGAAATAAATAATTAGTTGCAGAAAAATGGGATTTCAATTTGTACCCAACCAATCATATAAAAGCTGCCAGTCATGACTCATATGTAAACATGGCCTTGGTTTTTTCTATCACTTTCAGACAAAGAGGGGTATGTTCTGTCAAATGGACCTTATTTATTAAGGGCTAGTTCACAGGAAAAACAAGACATGGAGCATCCATATGATGAAAACCTTAATCCGTGCACCATAAAACATCAAACCGATGAAACCCCTCATGGAATTTTGCAGGCATCAAAGCATATATCACGAGAAAGGACCCTGCCTATCTAGGACTAAGTTGGAAGAAGATACAATGCATAAGACATTCACATGATGGAAACCCTAATCCAAAGTATATGAATGATGAAAAACCTAATATTTAGGCATAAAGGTATGTCTTAGGATAAATTTTCAGAAAGTATAAAGGACAAGAAACATTCAAGTGATGAAAACACTATTCCAAATTTGTAAAAATGAAGGAATGATCCATCTGAATGATGAAAACCTTAATCCAATCTTCAGGCATATTTAGGGCTAAATCTGCAGAAATATATGTGACATAAAAATATCCAAATTGTCGAAACCCTAAGCCAAATTTGCATGGATAAAAGGCATATTAACATCAATCAGACAAGTTGAAACATCCAAATGATAGGACACCGTAATTCAAAATTTCCAAGAATCAAAGGCATATATAAAAAAAATAGAAAGTGAAGGAGATCAAGTATGCATATACGCAGCACTTACATCAGCGGGGCAATCAGAAGGAATCGTGGCCAATTTTGCTTCTCGGATAGATCTTCGGCATTCTGTCAGAGCAGCATCGAGACGGCGATTCTCGCATCTCTCTTCCGCAAGAAGCTTCTCGAGCATCAAGCAAGCTTCCATGGCGGCGACATCACGTGAAGAAGAAGAAGAAGAGTCGGAAGAAGGAGGAGAAGGATTGGAATGCTTTTTGTGCTTTTCAATGGCAGTCCAGGCGATATCAGCCACTTCAATGGCTGCCTCGACCACTTGAAGAGGATGAGAGTGAGATAAGGTCATGGCGGATCGGTCACATCGGGGAGGGGCTCTGGCGATGGTGGGAGGGAGAACAGATGTGGGCAATGACTTTTTCTAGAGAGAGAGAGAGAGAGAGAGAGAGAACGCAGAGAAAAACAGAGATGGGCGATGGCTTCTCTTGAAGAGAGAGAGAGAGAACAGAGAACAGAGAAAAGGTTATTATTGTAGATGCCCCTTGAGGCCTTTTGTCCGTGTTCACACACAAACAACATGTCCACCATGGCATTGACACACCGTTGGCTCTCGAGATGGTGCCGATGGATCGGCCTCGCCCGACCCAGATGTGGTGGATATGATGCAATTGTGCACATGAGCAAGTGGGTCTAGCCGAGCACTCGAGCATGTCCCACACAGGTGGGGAGTAGCGGGATCATCAATGTTTGGTTCAGTGATCTTTTTTTACGTAATGTCTCCCTCCATGCAAAAAATAGCCAGCCACATCTGTTTGAGATGGTTTGTCCATACGTGGGGTGGGGAGTACGCGGGATCATTACTGTTTGGTTCAATGATCTTTTTATAGGTTGGTTTTGTAATGTTCCCTCCCATGCAGAGATAGCCAACCAGCTAGCCAACCTTTTGTTTGAGATGGTTTGAGAAGTGAATACGGGTTGTTATTCCCTTCGTGCATACAATGTGGGAAGTTGTCTATGGGGCATGGTGAAACCCCCCATATAATAGGTGGGGGGCAATCATTGACTTTGTACTCTCCTCATGGTATGTCAGTCATCAGTTGATGCCAACAAAGAAAACTTAACGGGTTTTTGACATACTATCACTCGAAATTGGTCACGTATGCAACTCTGAACAAATGCTTGGGTATTGTGTACATACACTATGGGGGGGAGTGGGGGTGTAAGTTTAAGTGACACTATAAAGGCTTGACGTTTGAGAAATAGCATGAAAGGTGCACTCTCGCATAGGTACCAAATATTGTATGAAGAAGACAATTTATAGCTTCGGATGCTTGGTTTTATGATAAACAAAATTATCACTCTTGTATAAGATAAATGTGTGAGGGACATGTACAAGTCTGTGAATATATCTCCCAACAAATAACGGACATGTTAGGCTTGGGACCATGGTTGGGAAGAGATTCCGCAAGCAAGTGAAATATATCCTAACCGATAACAAACTTCTATGATTTGGATTCATAAGGTCTATTACTTCATGGTTCATAACAACCAAAATCATTATTCAAATCTATAAACACATGAAGTAATAGACCTTTGTTATGAGAAATGCATACAAACACGTTAATGCAATTTAGTTTGCATGATTAAAGGTATACTTCGTTTTTAGGCTCCCATTTTTAGTGTGTGTTAATAATTAAATAGGCAAATAGAGTCTACAAATGTTAGATAAACCACTAGACATGCACATGAAATGATGCTAAGGGCCCACATGAGGCAAAATGAAAACCCGACACTCTTCCTTATATGCACTAACCTTCCCGACATAGGCAATTGAAAACTCCTTGGACAAATACCAATTCTCACATGCACCATTATATTATATTATCTTAGGCTTCCTCGTAATAGTGATGAAACAATTCCCAATATGTATCGAGGGACAACAAATGGTATGCATCGAGATAAGGAACTCAAACCATATTCATACTTAAACTAATTGGTGAAAAATCAACATTTTTTTGACAAATGGGTTGTTTCCGAGCTTGAGTCGCCCATTTATACCATGAGGGCTTTGTGTATAAAATGATTGAGGGATGCAACAAATATATTTAATAGATGTTTTTCTTTTTGCATGTTACCTAGTGAAAACATAGGACATAGGATTTTCTTTTGCCACTTTGTGATGAAAAAGTGAAGAAACATAACAATAAAAAATCATGTCAATCCAAAGGAGATAATCGAATGAGTCGAACCTCACAAAATGGTATAAGGTTAATTAAAGGCTAACATATAAACTAGATGGGGCAATTAGCTTAATATAGGATTGTTTTGAGCCTCATGCCTATGAATATCATGTTGAGCAATACTCATAATTGGTTTTAATTGCGTAGGTACATTTTATAATTATGCAATTAAACCATATGTCAAGTTATGCTTGTTGATTTCTCACACATATTCATATAAATGATTATGTTTCCTTGCAGGTTATATCCATAACAATCCTCAAATGAAAGCAAAAAAGGCAAATTTCATACTAATTTTATGTTATGTACTCCACTTTTGGGCATACACTTCAATCCATCTGCTTTTTTTGATAATGAAAGATGTATATTTGCATATCCCTATCGCAAGGAATGTTGATACATAAATAGTTTTTCCATGAAACATATGCATTGTAGATGAAGATACATCAAAAACATATTATACATGTTAACCCATTGGATGTGCACTCCACACAAACGGTCAAGTGATGGTGTTATGGGCATGACCATAATTTATCTTGGGCATCAAAGTGCCCTTGTCAAAGATAGCCTTGAGGGTAATGGAGCAAAATACCCTAGTTCATCATCCTTGTCAAGAGATTTCACTACGTGTATGGCCATGGAAGACAAGAACCATTGTTGAAGTAATTCAAATATATTGTTAGTAGTGTATTGTCATAACATTGATTCTATACTGTATTGGAGCCATGACTATTATTTATACATTGGTGGATACATTCTAAGTCGTAACATCAATCAATACATTAAATCTTCTTGCATTGCACCTCAAGCAAGTTGTCGAAACTATTCTCCGTTCGACTCATTGATAGTAAACCTAAATATGTTCCCAATATCATGAATGGTAGAGCTTTATGGCAAGTCATTTGCTCCCACATTAGCACCACATGCAATATTTTGTTCCTAGGTCCAATCTTCAAAGTATACATGTATGAGCATATTCAATGAATCAATATAGGTCACTTGAAAAAACACACCCCTAGCAATATGATTGGAAAACAACCAAGTTGCTCACGAGTTCATTAAGGTTAGAAAGGGGGTGTTTTGTCATGCAAAACATGTCGGGATAATTAAGTGCCTATTGTCAACTATTTACTTACGAGACAAAGTGATATGCATAGTATACGCCCATGGTAAAAAAAAAACCGATATAACTTTGTTGAACTATTTCAAGAAGTGAATCACATACTTAATTAGAAGCAACAATAATTTAAGAAGCATGGAAAGTAGAATAACTTCTCACGATGTGGAGAGACATATGGCACAATGAAGCTCAACTTTCAACAACTACATCTCTCTTTGTATGTTGTATACAAGAATATCTTAAGAGTTTGATTTTGATTAATCTTGGTTGACATGGCATGAACCTCGTGAATGGATGGCTCAAAACATCAACATTGGATGACAATCGTCTTAAAATATATAGTAAGATCAAAGAGTGCGAGCGTGTTTTTTGGCACTCATTGTGGATGGGGAAAAAATGCATTGTTTTGCAGGGCTACCAAAACGTATTGATACTCGAATCGATCGGCAGAGCGCAACCTTTAAAAACATTTTAAGCATTCACGTGATCACAATCCATCGACCGAAAAACAAAATGGAGTTGCCATGTTTTGATCGAAGCTTGAGAAAGCATCGAAAAACCAGATGAAATCTTGAGGCTGGAGCCGACCCCAGGAACATATATAGTTCATCAAAGGTAGCCATAGAAACATGAAATTGAGAAGAAGAAGAAGAAGTGCACTAAAAGTTTCCATGTGAAATTGGAGGAGATCAAAGAGTGTGTGTGTATTTCTTTTGTTTATTCAGTGTTTTAAAAAAACAAAAAAAGGCTCTACTGTTAACAGTATTTTTTTAGCTCACACTTAACTAATGCAAAGAAGATGAACAGAGAAATGAAGAAGAAACAGAGCCTCCCGAAAAAGCTATGGAAGCTTAAGTAACCGTGTGTGTCTATACTATGCACATTTACTTACTTTCTCGTCTGGCTTTTGTGTCGCATTTTTTTGTTAATACACTGAAAAAACAGACATGGGAAGGGACCCATCATTGATAAGGAGTTTCCGAATGAACCCAAGTTTGTCTCATCGCAGAGGATGGCCAAATAAGTTTCGGTTTCTTCTATTGGGCGGTGTTGTTTGGGCCTTTCTGCTAACCCTAATCTGTCTCTCTCTCATATGGGCTTGTGGCTCTCCTAATGGCCCACCTCCAGGTATGGTCTTTCTCTTTGCTTTCTTTGTTTTTTCAGTAAAGATTTGGCCTTGATTCAAGAAAAATTAAGACATTTTGTGAGTATTGAGATTTGACACAATTTTCCTTCGATAGAATAAGACATGCTAAAGCTGCTTCAATTTCTAGCATAATTTCTGTATGATATAAAATTTGATTCTGGATTCAAGAAAAATGAAGATTTTTTTGCAGTTTAGATTTACCACATTTTTTACATGATAAAAGTAAGATATGCTAAGGTTTAGGGTTTAGTTTATCCATGAAATCAAGATGTCAAGTTTTGCACAGTTTCGATATGATATAATATAGAATGTTGATTCAAGAAACGAAGACATTTTGTGGATACTTATATTGGCTTAGCTTTTTAAACGATAGAAGAAGATATACTAGGTTGTAAGATTTGTTCTTGAGTCAAGAAAACATGAATTTGTTTATAAGTAGATTTGGCCATGGTCCCCCCAAAGCACCACCTCTAGATACAATCTCTTTTTTTTGTTTCCCTGTGCTTCAGCAGAAAGACTTGATTTTGATTTAAGAATTAAAGAAATGCTGTGGGTAGATTGAACCATTTTGATATGATATAATAAGATTTGCCAAGCTGGTAAAATCTTGTCATTCAAAAAATTCAAGATATTTTGTGGGTACACTATATAGTTCTTCACAAGACATGCAAAAGTTGTAGGATTGTGTCTTGATTCTAGAAACCGTGAATTTTTGTGGTAGATTGCACAATTCTTTTTGTTATGCTAAAGGTTCTAAGATTTGTTCTTGATTCAAGTTTGTGGGTGAATGTTTTTATATGGAGTGCTGTGGTTATAACCATTGTGGCTAGATTTTGTAGTTTGTATATGGTATTCTAAGTTTGTAAAATTTGGACTCATTTCAAGAAATCATGAAAAATTGAACACCTTTTGTGGCTTGTTTGCATAGTTTTTATATGTTATACCAAGGTCATAAGGCTTGGGCATGATTCAAGCAATCATGAAATTGTGTGGGCACAGTGTTATATGATATATGATATGCTAGTGTTGTTTTCCTTACATTTTCTTATAGAATTGCAGGTAACTGCAAGAAAAACAAGCTTTACATTCTTTTTGGATCGTTTGGATTGATCCCCAAGCAGGCTCACCGTAAGTATTATGCATCTCGATATGATCGAAAACATTCATTTCTTCTAAATTTCCTATTTATGATTATAACAGGTTGCACTATACCTATCAAGAATGATCCCTATGCTATAACAATACCAGCATCAAATGAACTCCATGTCAGTGACCCATTTTTCTTCAATCTCACATACATTGAAACTGATCGGCCAGGATCAATGGGACTACCTTTATTTGGGGGTTACCAGACGTGGAAGCAGCGTGAAGAAAGCTTCCAAATACACCCCAAAATGAAGGTAACATGATAATGAAGCCTGTAAGTGTTGGGATTAAAGGCCATTTGTTTCAAGAAATTGACTAGTATTATTATTATTCGAAGCTTCTAATAAAGGAGCATTTGAAGATGTTATTTTGGTAAATTGTTTGATGCATAGCGTGGAGTACAAACTGGAAATGCGGACGATTGTGTAACAAGAAGGGGAGATGATGGGTCAAAATATAGAATGTAAATATGTAGAAATATATTAAAACCACAACACAAAGATTGAATATAATATATTAAATATGATTAAAACCACAACATAAATATTGAATTTAATAGCTTTGACATAGATAACATTGAAAATCTTTTAAATTTCTAAAATTTATTGCTTACTGTGAGTATAGACATGCGTAGACATGATGGACAGACAAAATAAATGTAAAATTTTCAGAAACTGTGTAGTGGTGAAATGGAAAATCAGAGAAAATGCTAGGAAATGGAAGAGTGAGGGGAAGGGAGTCTGCACTATGTGGGACTTAAGGAGACATGAGACAGGAAGAAATATAAATAAATGGTTGGACAAATTATCTATAGGTTATAAAACCCTAAAAGTACAGAAGATTGGCCTAATATTTCTACAGTTGCCAATATTTAGCACATTTCTGGCAAATATTAGTTATCTTAACTTAATTTATTGTACAAGTGGACAAATTTTCGTCTTAAAATTAGCTGAAGGTTTTCGAATTTTTTGATGCCCCTAACTTGTTCCGTACTAAGGAGTTACCACTAAAAATGGTGAGTAAAAACGTTTGTTAAAAACAAGGAAACAAAATTTGCAATGAAAGAGAGGTAAGAGGTGAAGAGGAGGGGGGGGATCCCCGCTAAACAACTCTAACAAAAAAATTAAAAAAACATTAGAGGAAAATAAAAAGGCCGCATATTCCCCTTGAGAATTGGAGCACAAGTTGTCTTCCCTAGGACTTAGGGCTAACATATGAAATAATGTGGGGGGAGAAAAGTCTAGGGTTAGCTAGCATATATTGCCCAATTTAACCGATGGGGCCATAATAAACATATGCATCTTGTACGTGTTTCATTCTTAAGAAGGGTTATTGCTACTATGTGTAGGCAGTGCTTTGAGTATGGCACCTACTTGTCACACCCACTTGGTGAATCTTCATAATTTTTGCAAACCACATTATATGCCGAGCATTTGAGAAGTGAGATTCATCCTCTACTAAGTCTTCATTGCATACCTTGCCTCTCTTCATAATTGTTGTGATGCCTCAATGCCTAACTTGTGGAACAAAATTTCATGCATTATTTTTAGGTTTTAATCTGTTTTAACATATACTAGATTTTGATACTATTGTCCATTGATTCTTTTGTTATGGTTTATTTTTGAAAAATGTCTCTGATTTCTTTCAAAATTCAACCACTTCAAACTTTGACTACATATAATGGGTATACTACTTGTCAGATACATTGTGGCTTTATGAACAATTCTGGAGGTGATATCGATAAGCAAGATAAAAATTTTGTAAAGAAGTGCCGATTTGTGGTAGCATCTGGTATTTTTGATGGCTATGATACTCCACATCAGCCATCCAACATTAGTGCCTTGTCCCAGAAACTCTTTTGTTTCCTCATGGTAGTTGATGAGAAATCAATGACAAGTATTGAGACAATTCTTAATATTACAACTGATGACTATGGGGGAAAGTGGGCTGGCCTCTGGAGACTCATTCTATTCCGGAACTCTCCATATGATGAACCTCGGAGGAATGGTAAAGTGCCAAAACTCTTAACACACCGAATGTTTCCAAATGCTGAATATAGCATTTGGATCGATGGGAAGATGGAACTCTTGGTTGATCCCCTTCTCATTCTTGAAAGGTAAGGGTCGTATAAGTTACTACTACATACTATATTCAATGACTTTTTATCCTTTATTTTCTCTCAATGAGGAATGATTGTGGCAACTGAGTGCTGGGGTATGAGATCCCAGGATTTAAAATACAAGATATAGCCTCATAAGCCAAGACCCTAAACATGAGGCCACAATTAGTTCTAGTTGCTAACCAGCGATTCCACATGGCATGGGGAGATGAAACTTTTTTAGCTTGTAAATCATAGGTATCTATGGAGAGGCAAACACAACTTTGCGATTGCTCGGCACAAGCATCATCGGAGTGTATATGAAGAGGCTGATGCAAACAAACGAAGGAAGCGTTATGCTCGACCCCTCATCGACAAACAAATCCAAATATATGAGCATGAAGGCATGCAGCCATGGAGCTCTCGTACATCAACTCTCCCTAGTGGTAAGCGATAACATAAAATAGAAACTGTGTCTTATAATATTACAATGTGTATTTATTTTCCACCTCTGGTTTAGAGGGCAAGGGAACTAGATCAGTATGCCATCTGACAACAGTTTGATAACTGATTTTCTACTCAATTATATTCTCGTTTTTCTACTTTGATTGTGATTTTCTACTCAACTGTAAAACTGTTCTTCTAAAACATTGATTTCAGATGTACCTGAAGGGGCAATCATTATTCGCAAGCATACTCCATTGACGAATTTGTTCAGTTGTTTATGGTTCAACGAAGTTAATCGATTCACACCTCGGGATCAGCTTAGCTTTGGTTATGTCGTTTATCGACTAAATGGATCATTTCCCTTTTTCATGTTCCCTAATTGTGAATATAATTCCCTATTCTTTTTACATAAGCATACAAGAGAACATTCATCGGTCATCGAATGGGTTAAGTCTCTGGATGAGCTCAAGAGCAATACATCAATGGTGGAAAGCCGTGGTGGCATCGGATTATTCACGCCCTACCTAGTGGATTCCTTTAATGCCACAAACCTTGTCAAAAAATAACATCTTTCTCCACTTCCCCATTTACCTAAAAATGCATTTTTGTTTTTGGATGAGATACTGAGCAACATGATGTATACCTTCGTCTGTACCACCACTCTTTACTAAAAGTAATATTATTTGGTTGTCCCTTGGTGTAATTTCTCTAATGGTCTCAAAAGGTAATGCATCTGATCTTCATCATCAGAAAGTGAGCCAGGTCATCTTTCATTTCATTCATTTATCTATTTTTCTTTCTTCTTTTAATGGTTATCAAAATGAGTCTCTCCCTCTTTGTTGACTGACATTTGGATAATATTTTGTGTTGTTTTTCATAAGAAAAGACTTGTAGAACATTTAGCTTTTTAGCTGGATGGTAGTTAGGAAGTTTAGGAGTGGGGTCATTTGCAATTTGAGTATCTACTCTCTTGGATAATCTGTTGGTGGCCTGGGCTGTACTTGGTTGATGCTTGGTTTGGTGTATAAGGGATGGCAAGTGCTACCTAGGCTTCGAGGGAGCTCATGTTCTGCCTAAATTGTGTGGTTGGGAGTCTATTTCGAAGTTTGGCTTGTGTAATGCAGTTTGAGATATCGGAGCAGTGCTCACACACCCTCTTCCTACAAAGATAGTGTCTTGAGCATTGCAAATGGTATATTCATAGAAAGACTAAGTAGATGAAGGACACCCATACCATAATGTTCACAAAGCACAGGCCAATTAAATGTCTTCCCCCACAAGTTAGATATTGAAGCAGCACAGACATTTCTCCAAGAAGGAATAAGATGCTGTTTCAAGATCTATTGCAACATTACCCACAAAAGCCTTGAATCAAAACCTCTTCAGACAAAGATTGTCATGAGCAACTCAAATACTTTGTGTAGATAGGGCCAACAAACCCTGCAAGTTATGTCCACTCTTTGAGCACATACCAAAGAAGTATGTCACAATCCTTGCCAAGTACAATGCTCTCTGATAAATGGGGGTCAAGCACATGGAATACTTTTGTAGATGCCCAACCTCCAAACCATATGCCACTTCTCACAAAGTAAAAAAACGTATAGCCAATGATGGCGAAGGCTGATCCACATCAATTTAGCTAGGGCGTGGGCGTGCTCAAGATTTAGATACAAACATATTCAAGATTTAGACACCCATTAGCACATGAATCACAAAATCATTTGCACATCCCTTCTTCGTAGGTCCACAGTTCCATCAAAAACATGCCCAAGGAGTCAATGTTGAACAAGAGTGCATTGACAACAAAGTCTATGTACCAAGACAAAGGCATAGGGATCGTAACAACAGTAGATCATGGAGGTCAACGCTCACCATGTTTTAACCACTTGAGAACACCAAATGCCATTGCTCACCATGTCTTCACCACTTGAGAACACCAAATGCATCAAGTGTGTTTCCTTGTGCTCACTCCACCACACCAACCAACCTTGGACACTGCATCCCCACTAGCACTCAATCCCACAATAATAGCTACAATTGTAAAATGTGAGCTTATACATTACAATCACTTTTTTTCATATAGCAATCATATTTTTCATTTAAACAAGCATTTCAACTAGTTCATCCAACAAAATGGAAGAACATATTAAAGTTATTTAATGCTTTCGTTTGGGCATCAAAATTTCTATAATAATGTTTTCATTTGAGCATCAAAATTATTATAAGAGAATATAGTGCAAGTTGTGCAAACTATGACAGGAAACCAATGCAATATAAATATGTTTGGCCAATCATTATATAGATGGCTTGAATTATTGATGCAATTCACATACCCACCTTGCAAGCCTTCGAATGTATGTGAGACCACCATCATCTGTACAGTACTATCACAAATTCTTCTAAATTTACAAATCCCTGGACATGCTACGACACATCCAAGAAAACTTTACATCAGGAAATTCTTTTAAATTTCCAAATTCCTGGACATGCTAAAGCACATCCAAGCAAGATTTTCTTTGGATGTAATAGATTCTCAACATAGGTACACAAGCTGAATGCATTGCTAATAATCAGTTTCCACCATTGGCAATAACAAAATTGGTTGGAAATTGAAATATATATTTATGTTTGGAAGTTTTATGGAAACTTCAATCAATGAGTCAATTCTATATTCATTCAAGTTTCAAGTGCTACCATTCATGACACACTATATACACTCAATTTCTTTGAAGTGTCGGCTACAAACAAATTTTCCGAATCTCTACTGGAAGTGCAAATCCAATTCACCTGCAATCATGAGGCATCTCTTAGTTGCTATGGCCAAAAACCATCACAATCATCATTCGATAGAGAGAAACATAAATTAAATCTACCTTTCTCTTGTGGTCCTCTGTTAAAAGCATGATCTCGCCATTCTTACAGTGCAAGTCCCACAGCTTAACAGATCTATCATTGCTGCCCGATATTACAAGTGTCTTACTTTGAGAGAACCTCGCAAATGTGCTGCATCAGTCCAAAGGAAAATGGTTGTCAAATGATGTTTCGTTTCAGAAATGTGTGTGTATGTATATGATGTATGGTAGGTTTATACATACGTATATGTATATATGCATGATACAAATACATATACATGCATGCATGCATATGTGCACAAACATGCTCATATACACATGGCATATGTGTTGATGGGAAGATTTGATGTGGATTGGCAGCCTAAAATGATGGAAAGAAAGCTCTTTTTGATCTACAAGACACTCAAATTGGCCACTTATAAATATATGCAAGTGTGCATGTCCACAGGTTTCCGAAACAAAGAAAAAGGTAGGGTAGGGTAAGGTATAGAGAATGTGACATTTCTTGTTTGTTTTGGTTGTCATGGAGCCATTGGTCATATGACTGGGGGGTTTAAAAATAATACTTTTTACAGAAAAACGAACATAAAACTGTAAAGAGAGAGCACGAGAGATCTTACACACATGATACTGCTGACTTATGGCCATCCAAATCATTATCAAACTCTATTGATTGAGCCGGGTTGTTGATAAAAGATTTCTTATTTGGAGGCAGAGGTTTAGGTTGGTTTACACCACCAGGTCTCCACTTTTCCAACATCAAATCACAAAATTCTACCACCCCATCACCTCTTGCTACAGCAATCACTTTACCAGCGTCGCCTGATACCTTTCCTTCAGGTATGGCCAACGAATGCACAAAAGGGGGATTGCAAAGCTGTGCACAACTACTTTGAGAGGAAACTGTACCTGGTAATTCCTGAGGGAAAATTAGAGCTTTGTGCCTTAAAAAAGGATTTTTTCATTTTGTAATCTTCTTTTCAAAACCACGGTTCACTAACTAGAAGACATAACTAGCTCATTATTACATAAAAAAGACATCAGCCCTAGTTTCGATTCCAGAAGGGAGCCATTAATGCATTGGTCAGCTAACCATTTATCTATCACTTTATTGTAGATTTAGCTTATTGTATATGAGTCTGCATCTTTCATGCATTTTGAATCTTCCTTTAAAGCCACATTTCAGTAATTAGACGAGATGACTACCAAAACATGGCATCAACATTTCAGAAGGAACAGAATTGCCTTAGTTTCACTTCCATCAGTCAGATACTCACACTGGTCAGCGACACATTCATTAATCACTAGAAGAGGATTTTCAATGAGTTTTTCCCGTGCTCATAAGATACTGCAAAAGGATCTTGGATGTGTTACTTGCCATTGCAAGGTAAATTTTCAGCCTTAAGATCTCATCAAGATCTCTCCTCCATAGTTGCTGCTTTTTCTCTTGTATGTATAATAACTCGACCTGCAATCCTTTCTCAACAGTAGTAAGACAGAGTATTAGGGCAGTCGAGAATCAATATAGAATTTCAGAGGAACGCTTTAATTATGGATTTATGCTCCTTTTTCACAGAAAACTTGTTTCGAAGCGTCAAAAATTTCTACCCATGATCTCATGGGCTCATCTAGAATCTTTGCGCTTAAGGATTCTGGAATTTCCTATAGTGTATGTAAGTTTCTTAAATTGATAAAAGCATTTTGCAACTTCATGCAATGTCTTTTGAAATAAAGAAAGACTGACTACATCTGGCATTGGAATTGGAAGATGCTAAATAATTCAAGGTTTCTATTATTCAAAACTTGCTTCATCAAAATAGAAAGTTTGACCATCTTTGTTTTACAAAAGTTGGTTATTAAAATATTTGGAGAATGTGATGCCACAAGCCTCTGGTCTTACCATCAATTATAATTGCCTGATCGTTTATGCCTCGGTTTTTTTATTTTGTCACACATCTCCTATTATCATAAGGATTTGATTCAGAAAGGCCAAAAACAATAAACAGTAGCCGTGCAAAAAATTTAATATAGTTGTAGCTACCCTGAGAAATGCCAATATGATAAGAAAATGGGAGGAGAGTTGTATACAAAGGTATAACTCTATCTCATTCAAGATGGATCTTGCTTTACATTTAATCTAACTCTAAAATAAAACATACACAAACCTTGGTCAATAGACTTGAGAGGTTTTCCTTTGGAAATATCCCACTTCACAATTTTTGCATCTAAGCCCCCCGATATTACTGCAGAAATGCAATTGTACAACTGGTTATTTTGATTGTTCAAGCAAAATTCAGTCAGATACATCAGTTAAATAAGTGTGGATTCCTTCTCAGAAATGTAAATTTCAGCTCTAATATCAAGTAGTCTTAACACATTGGGAGAAAAAGAAAAGAGAATTAGATTAGGATTTCAAGTCTCTACTTACGTTCCCATGGATGCTGGGGATGAAATTGAACAGTACTGCAAATCTATAAGTTATGTCAAATAAAACACAGATTTCTTTCTAGCTTGTTATTAAATAAACTAATCATTATATAAGCATTCTTGTTTGTGGTCTTTTGGTGATAAAATATGAATCTATAGGTTATATAGGCTTAATCCTTGATTCAAAATTGTATCAAATGCAGTTAAGTCAATGAATAATGTAGGATGCCACGATATGATTAGTTCACGAACTGAAGGATACATTTGTATGAACATTTCGCAAGGTCTTAAGTAACTTGTGCCCATTCAGATCAATAACCTGCAAAGCAGTACAAAATCAGAGCCTTAAATTATATATACTATTAAACACTTTTTGCTCATAAAGTATATTGTACAGGACAGCATAGTAGGATTTACACTTAATGAACATATCCTACAATTATCCCGAACTCTGAAATTCTGCACTCTACATATACTTTTACATGACAGAAAAATCTGTGCTTAAAATTCACTTTGTATAACACAATGCACTATGCAAAAAGCTCATATCATAGATACAATATCGTTGCATCCTTTAGGGTGTTCTCATCATAGTGGTTGTGCAAACAGAAGATTTCTAGCTAATTTATGCACTAGTATTTACCCTCTACTCTGAATGGTAATCCAGTTCATAAGTTGAGAATTTGAAACAGAAAAATAGAGACCAAAGCCCATGAAGAAATGGTGAAGCTTCAACCAAGAATTTGCTACAATCGTTAAACACGTAATAGACATGGATGTTATTAGTACATGCAAGACATCAGTCGAGACTCGGTTACAATTAGGATGCTCAAAAAACATTTGAGTGTAATAAGGAAATGCCAGTGTCGAAGTAGTAAAGTTAATTTATGCTTTGAGACAAAATGTTCTCTAACAATATTCCTATGTGCTCAGATAGGATTATATACGCTTATGCAAGGAGAGTTCGATATTTTTCTATGATTGAGCCACATCCCTGACCATTTTGCATTTTAAGACTACATGAGTCAACTGTTGTGTATTATGACTCATCTCAACTAGTTGTGTATTCTAACCCTAAAACTAATGAATAATGACCATTATTAGTTTGTTTACACAGAATTCTAAGGTTAGATTTCTAATCAACTTCCACTTAATAGTGTGTAGAACAAATGAAGACTAAAATGTAAATAGATTATCCATTCACCAAAAATGGAACCTGGTGAGTGTAAAGTGGTACAGTGTGATAAAGTTTTACATGTGCAAATCCCCCATTGCATCCTCTCACATATTCAACTATCATCCTTCACTCTCGATATGTTTTTCGCATTATTCTCAACTTCTCTGCAAGTTGCTTTAGATGATACATACAAGTGCGATTATAATTTGAAAATCATAATTAGGAAACATACTATCATTTCATCTGGTACATTGCCTTGGCAAGGATACCTACACTTTTCTAGGCCCCATCTACCATATCCATATAAATATGATGTCCCTATGTAAATAGTCATAGGACATTACCTTTATCTCTCCACTATCGTCAGCTGCTGCTAAAAGGCTTCCTTTCTGATTCAAAGTAATCTTGCATGAAAAATAATTGATCACCATTAGAAATTATTTCGCACGATATCTTACAGAGAAGTGCTACATTTTCAAATTGAAGTTTATAGGAGTATACTTGGTTTATCTCATCACTGTTGAAAGTGTATTTCTGCAGTGCTTCTAGAGAGGAGCCCTTAAATTAAACACTAACACAAGTTAAAGCAGAGACTCCAAGGAAACACAAGAAAACAAAAGAGAAGATGATAGATATACCAAGCGTGTATCAATATAATAAATGGACATTCCCGCAGCAGTGTATAATTTGTGAGCACTCCCTGATTCAAAATGATAAGCAATACATGCATTTAAAGATTGCATTCATAAATTTCATGTTCATATAGAACTTATTGTTTCATATTTACCATAATCATTATATTCACATAAGTTCAAAACTCTTGGTCCAGTCTTATGTAGGTATATTTGGAATTGAGAAGCTTACGATCAAAGGTAGGTGCTGCAATTTCCAAGGGACATTTCCATGAAATCTATAACTGTATATTATTGGGGAAGGACAAAAGCCCCCACAAAACTCTGAAAGAGCCCAAGTGAGGACTTAAGAAAAACAAAAATACTATAATACTGTTTTGACAGAAGTGTCTTTCATGTTTGCCACTCATGGTTTACTAAACCGTGACAGGAGAGGTCATACACTTGCGTAAAAGCCATCATTATCTTCCTAAAAAGTAAGTTACTCTTTGCAAAAATTGAAAATTCATCCCTAGTAACTCATTTGATCTCATCATTCCTCATCTTTAGAACATTTAAGTATCCATTGCCTGATTGAATAAACTAGAAATGCAAGCATAATGAGCAAAAATTTTGCATTTACCTGGTACAAAGCAGATGGATGAAACATCATCTTGCCCAAAAAAGTCAAACATCTGCACGTGGTCTTTGTTTCTTATGTCAAACAAGCAAACCCTTCCATCCTGCACGTAAAATAAATAAATTCATTGACAACCTTTTGATGCAAAACACATGATAAGGAAAGTATTTTGGAGCATTCAAGGAAATCATAGCATTTTCAAAATACATATATGTACATATACACATATAAAGTGGAGGTATAATTTTTATGTTTTTCCATAGGGAAACATGCATAGATACACATATGCCATATACATACAGACATTATATATCCACACATGAAAATGTGTGTTTGTGTCTATAATACACACACACACACACACGTGCAATAGATAGAGATGATATGTATATAAATACTTGCAATATATGCATACAAATCAACGTAGAATGTATACATATAAACAGGTATCTAAAAACGAGAGAGAGAGAGAGAAAGAGAGAGCACCTGAGCCGATGTAGCGATGAGGTTTGGATCAGAGAGAGAGCAATTGCAGCAGAGCAGCGAGCTCTTGTGTCCTGGAAGCCGTCTGATTGCTCGCACAGGCATACTCTCACTCTCACTCTCGATCTCGATCTCGATCTCTCTTTCTGCACAAACAAAGAAGAAGCATGCATATATCAATATGTATGTACATCTTGGGGACCGACCGGCCGACCGGCCGGCCATAGAAGTAAGTTTCCAGTGTCCAAAGGAGGGATTGGGACTGGGATTGGGCAAAGAGGGGCTATAGGTGTTCGTACCCCTGTAGCCCCTATCCTCTCCCGATAATTGAGCAGGAGTGCTTCGGGAAACAATGCAAGCATTGGACCATTCTCGAGACTCCATCACGAACTTCTTTTTCGCTAGTACCTTTCGGAAAACAATTGGCAGTGTGCCGACAACGATTCACTCATTGCATATTGTGGCCGCGTTGGGGCTTCTCGTTTCAAAGATCCTTGTATGTTGGGAGCGTGAGTGATTGCGCCACCCTAAAAAACTAGTGTGTTTTGAAACTCCGGAAGTATCCTTTTCTTGTTGTTTGATGGTGATTTCTATGTCTACCTTGCAATAGTGTGCTTTTCGTCTCGTCATTCACATGCTCGACATTCGTTTGCTTGTGGCATTGTTTCTCGACATCAGTATAACAATACACTCAATCGATTTTGGCTTGTTGAGCATTGCTATTGGCTAAAGCTTCAATAATGCCCATATGTTGTGCATATATATATTTTGCCATTTGCGGTTGTTGACTAGAATGTAGGTATATATGTAAGACAAAGCATACAATATATGCCTCCTACATTTGGAAATAGTTTTGAAGGCATTCAAGGGAAAAGATTAGAAAAGGGGATGTCTTTTTAGTGAAGGCAACATGAACATTGAAGCGTGCCAGGTTTGATTTGTATTGTCGAACAACTTTTTTTTGTTAGTTTGGAGTTCACGTTTAAGTAATGACTTAAGTTTGTTGACCTAAATTTATGCCATTCATTATTCTCATTGAAAGCTAAACACGCACTCCTATTTGTGCTAGAGAAGTGGAAATAGTGAAATTATTTCCTAGTATAATTTATCTAGAATAAACAACACTCTTGCACAAACAATTGAGATTGTTCCATACACGTGCAACAAGGAACGATATGGTTTACCCATTGGCAAATACAACCTCCTACATAAAGGCTTCGAAATTGTATTAACATAATTTATTAAGATATATCAAACGTACATGTATATGTGAGATAACAAATAGATGCACAATGCGTGCGTGTTAGATTAACGAGGCAATTATCAAGATGAAAGTTGAGCAACATGCGGGTGATGTGAGCATCATGTTCACAACTCTTAGCCATTCATATATATTGTGATATTAAAGAGAGTTTTGCTACGATGTTTGGACGGATAGAGTATCGTGGAGTGAGAGAATCATGAACAACAATTTAGGTTTTGTGAAGTTTAAAAACCATGGAACATTGATGAAATTTGGCCACTGAAAACAAAAAGTCGATCAATGTCAATTAGAATAGACAATCAGAAACACATGATAATTAGTGAGGATGGAAGAATGAGAGGGTTGAGCAATGAGCTCTAATAAAATCTATGTTTGCCCACATTCTTGGATATGTTTGGTTCATGCAACTTTTTGATTGGACAAATAAATGAGTTGTGAATGAATCACATGGAGAATGTGATGTGATTTTAATTTCAAGCTCTCCCTTTCTCACTTGACAGACAATACTTAATTAATGTGAAAGGAATTGATCTCTATACAAAGATCTAATATTTTTTCTAGAGTGAGATGATAAAAAGAAGAAGAACTCAATGTGAGGCACAAGAACATGCATTTACATGCATCTCTTGGGGGAGGGGGAGCCGCAAACGTGACTTAACATTAATGACATGTTGGTGTAGGACTCAATTAACAAGAGGGATATGTGAGTTGTTGGTTGGTCATGGACAAGTAAAGTCGGAGAAGACGATTGGTTTCAAGCTCTTGGGATCGAATACTGCGGGACGAAGAAGATTGAGTATTATGAGAAGCTGACGAGGATTGAAGAAGTGGATAAGGGAGAGCCGAATGAGTGGGAAATGGTCCACAAGGGGGCATGCCCCTTGGAACTTTATAAGAAACACTATATAGAAGGTTGACATAAGTATCTCTAAGTTTGGAGAAGAATTTTGATGGCAATCTTGAAACTAGCCAACTAAGCTTTAATCTCCTCCTCAGGGTAACTTTTCCAAATGCCATCCTTTTGTTCTTCTTCTTCCTCCTCGTTTCCCCTAGTTTCAATCCCCTCCTCACACCTCCTCTCCATACACTTCTCTCCGTCTCCATCTCTCCATCTTCTTCTTCTTCTCCTCCTATTTTCTCTCCAATCCTCACATACTTTGTAGCTCCATAGCCAACCATTTGGTTCTCACTCCTTGTATACCTCCTCATTCCAAATTTGCCACTTATTATTTGCTACTATTCAACATAAGTCATATCAATTCCTCGTGAATTCTTCACTGATTCAACCCTAATATGATCAATTCTTACGCAATCCTATCCCAATCTCATCAAAATTCTCACTAATTGATCTCTGCTTTCAAATTGAATCCAATTGGTGGAACAAATCTTCTATTTGAAGCAACTGTAATTGAACAAAAATGCTCTGCAATTGATCCAATTCTTGAACTAAAATTCAATCCCAATGGTGAGCACAGATGTCTTTTAACATATGCGTTGTCTTTGTGGGTCCCTTGCCATAAAGTTCTACTCACCAAACTTTGACTATGCCCATATGTGTAATTAAAAACTATACATATCGCATATTTTAGACCCCTAAAACAAAATAAAAAACAACAATCAATATTATCCAAGTTCTAGAAACTCTCCTCTTAGTGGACAATTCTTCAAGCCCCAAGAAATGTTGACCAAAAAATTATTCATAGTTTCTTCAACTATATTGTGCTTTCTTTGCTACTTTTACGATTCTAGAGGAATCTTGGAATTGACTATTCAAATTGGTGTTTCCATTAGCAGTGTTCACCCCCTCTACCTCTAGGTTTTAATGTTGCAATGGATATTCTAGAAGAAATTGCATCATGTTTGACTATATGAGGTTGGAAATTCTTAAATAAAAAGTCCTATGGGACATCTTTGCACATTGTTGTCTCCCTCTCAACATATTGCACAATCTTACCAAAGCATTTATCCATTTCCTCCTAACAATTAGTAGTATGTCCACTTGTATAGCAAGCACTTCAAATGTAGCATATGCATTTCACAATAATATGCAAAACAATGTCAATTTGTAACCGATAAATGTCAAGGTACATAATAGATTCTGAATATATTTGGACAACAATGTTTCCTTTCCTTTGTTCACAATGTGAGCTAAAGTAAAACACACACACACACACACACATTTGATATTTTTAAATTTAACAAAGATGGATTGATATATGAGTTCTTTTTTTATACTTCCATAGTTTTTACAACAAAAGTTCACGTGATTTGTTTGCAAACATTTGTCCTTTTTTTCCGTAAACTCTTCTCATATGATTCAACAAAATCATTTGAGATTTTATTTTTTTCATCATGATAGAGTTTTTTTTTGCGATTTGTACCTTGATTATAATCTTACAATTGAAATATTTTCATGCAAATGCAGTAAAGTCTTTGATATATTTGATCATAGTAAACTTTTATGTATTTTGAGTAAATGTTTTTTATCTTTACACAAATGTATGTCACATGTTTTGTTTTGAAGGTAACCATTCACATTAGAGGGGTCAAGTTTCTGAAATAAGATCTTAGCATAAAAGTTTAATGTGAGAAATACCTTTATTTATGGTTCTCATATAGTTTGTAATAGAAAGAGTGGATTATTTGGAAACAACATTGTAGGTGGCTCTTCTCCGATCAAACCATGCACCATGTGATGTTATTAGAGGAGATATGGAGTGAAGTTGTAGCAACACGAAAGAACCAATACGAAATAGTGGACTATCTAGAAACAACGTTGTAGGTGGGTCTTCTCCGATCAAACCATAGAACGTAATATTCGTGTTCGTGCAAGCATTGAAACGTTTGGAAACAAACACGTTTGAAAAGGGAAAAATACGTACTCATTTATTGTCATTACAAATTTAGCTTAACCTAGTGGTAAGGAGTCATGCGATTGTTGTCTATGTCTTGGGTTTGATTCCCATTTTTCTCATCTCTCTCTCTCACATGTTGTAGCAAGTAATAGTGTTAGTGGTAAGTTGTTGTGCTACTATTACTTGTGTCTTGGGTTCAATTCCCAACTTTTTATATCCTCTTGTTAGTGTCATGTTCCTTTTTCTTCTTTTTCTTTCTTTCTTTGTTATTAGAAATTAGCTCACCCTAGTGGTAAGTTGTTATGCTACTACTGCCTATGTCATGTTTTCTTCATATTCTCGAATATACATTTTATGAGTTTTTGAACGTTTGATTATAATTTATAATGACATATTTTGATTCAATCTCTATAGTTCATACTCATTTTTTTGTAAAGTTCTAAAGTGATGATGATAGACATGTCTTGATTCTTAAGAAGCATCCCAAAAGTATGCATGTGATACAATGCAAATATTGCAACCATACTTATGTTGGTGGTTCACAATGGATTAGAGTCCACTTATTGGGATTGAGAGTGAATCAATATATAATATAAAGACCATAGTCAATCCAATCCAACTTTGAAATGGTTTACCATACACGTTTGATTGAATCATTCTCGAATGAGAATGCACGTATGATACGAATCGTTCATTCTATGGATCAAACCATACACCATGCAATGTTATTGCAGGAGATATGGAGTGAAGTTGTAGCCACACGAAAGAACCAATATGATAGCATCACAAGCATATTTGACGGCGCAGAAAGACACTGATTAACCTTAATCTATCAATGGTCGTCCTCTCCCTTTCTTGAGTCAGTGGGCCTCCACATAAGATGGAACTATCGAGTCCCTTTTATGATTTGTATATGACATTCGAAGCTGTAAAATTGTATAACTAATAAGGAGTTTCATTTTTGGGAATAAATAATAATAATAATAATAATGGACTGGTGGCCGATGATGTTTGTTTTTTATAAAGAGACATGATTTGCTAGTGTAACTACCAATCAATGAGAGGAAAGGTTTGCATGATCTTAGTTTAATTTAGAGAATGCAAAGATTAAGATATAATGGTTACGAGGGATTGAGAATGTGAATTAAAATGAGAGCCTAAAAAATAATACGAGCCAAATCTTAGTTTAATTTAGAGAATGCAAAGATTGAGATATAATGGTTAGAGGGATTGAGAATGTGAATTAAAATGAGGGCTTATAAAATAATACAAGCCTAGGTTGAATTGGGCTGACTTTGATAAAGGTGAAGCTAAGTCGGTTTGGAATTGGCTGACCTTTTCTTCTTCAAGGATGGAAAACAAAACCCATGTTTGTAGTACAATTTGGGGAGGGAACATTATGTATGCAGAAATGGATAGAGTCTTTACAATATCTTCCTTTCAGCCTTCTCAAACTACTCTGTTTTGGTATGGTATGTTTTCAGCCCTGCATGTCATATTGGGGGTTAAGGGTTATAAAAACGCTCATGAATGCCTTTACTTCGATGTTTTGCCTTCTAGACGACTTCATTCTCTCTTTGTGGAAGATGAAATTGTAATTTGAGAGAATAGGTTCCCTATTCGTATATTGTGGAAGAAAGATAAAAAATGGATATTGAACCCACATCCAAATGATGTAAACAATCTCTCTGATTTATGGGTCTATGAGAATAAGCCTATTGATTGCCTTTTGTGGGATCCTCGTGAGTGGAAATGGCAAATCAGATCAGCGGAAGGAATGCTAAGTAAGCAAATCCTATTTTTTCACTATTCGGTAAAAATGGGTAGAGAAATGCTAAGGAGAGGTGTGACTGTTACAACAACAGCTTGTAAATTTTGGAGATTTGGTAATGTAATAGATTCTTGGATGAATGCTTATTGGAAATGGTTATGGGCCATGCAAATTCCTAAAAACTTTGTGTTATTTAGATGGTTGTTGACACATTATGGCATTCTTGTGAAGTCATGGATGTGGGGACACTACCAGGATTTAAAATGTGATAGTTGTAGTTCTCCCATTGAATCGGTTTACCATGTTTTATGGATGTGTCCTATTGCTAGAGCAGTTTGGAAAATAATGTTGAGAATGTTATATCCTATTTATGGTAGGTAGGTGTACACATGGGGTTTTGTGAGATGGGGAAGATTAGCTAAAGAAATTTAGAACTATGAAAAGGAGTTTGGGGATTTTCTTCTCCTCTCCGATGGAAGACAAGTATTGGAGGTCTCTAATACTACAACAGTCCGTTGTTTGGAAGAGGATATAGTCTGGTCTATGATATCTTCTCTGGTAGTTTGGGTATTGTGGAAGGCTACATGTAAATGTGTATTTCAGAAAATTAAACAAAATGGAATTGAGTTAGTCAAAGAGGTATGGTTAATGCTCTTACACACTTTAAGAGGTCAATATGATGCAATAACTGGTGAGCCTGATGTTGTGATTTGTAAACAACAGTTTCGCGAAATTTCGAAAAACGATAAGGTCTTCACCTCATTTGGAGAAAGAATAAAGTGGAGATATGCTACACCAAGATGGCTTTTTCCACCCCCCTCGTCTTGGAACAACCCTACATGAGGGCTTTTGATACTTGACATGTTGGTTGATGTGGATATGAGGGTTGTAATATATTGTATGAATTCGTTGTAGCCTTTCGGCATCTTTCCATTAATACCAAGGTGAACCTTCTTTTTAAAAAAAAACTAGCCAAATCTAGGTACTCCAACACTGTCTTTGGACAGAGTTTGTATGAGTCTAACTTTTACTAATGAGTTTTCACATATTTATGGCTTAGATGCATCACACAAGGTAACAACACACCTTAAACCTATCTCAAACATTTCATCTTGACCAATATGTTATTATCTGATATATCTCTTATGAAATAAAGTTATGGAGAAAGGCTATGTGAATGTGGACTCCCATCGTTCAAAAAGAAAGTGTCAATGTGGGAGACTAATCTCTCCTAGCAAACATGTGTGGAAATAATTAGTTTCCAAATAATTCTGAAGTCTTCACAAAATCTTTAAGATTTTGACTATTTCAAATAGCAATTAGGATGCTCGGAAAGCATTTGAGTGTAATACGGAAACATTGGTGTCAAAGTAATAAACTGCTAGTCCAAAGTGGAATGATGTCATACCTTCTTTTATGTTGGATAGTGGATAGTACTATTCTATTTGTTCATATATGACATCATCTGTTTGATCAAATGTACTACCATTTGTATCTTACAATAAGAAGTGAGATGAAATGTCTCCTTTTGTTATTTTCTATGTAGAGTTTTCAAGTAATATACTAAGGTGCATCTTTCTTTAAAAAAAGAAAATAAAGAAAAAAAGAAAGTTTATGCTTTGAGACGAAATGGTTTCTAAGAATATTCCTATGTGCTCAGATAAGATTGTATATGTTGTTGCAAGGAGAGTTCAATATTGATTCATGATTGGGCCACTTTCCCCCACCATTTTGCATTTTAAGTCTACATTTTGACACTTTTGAAATTATGTATGTTATTATATATATATATATATATTGAGATTAATATGCTAAGATGAGACATGGTCGAGTTACAAAACACAATGTTCTAGTTGGTAGATGTTTCAACTTGTAATTTATTGAAATAGTTATGTCACATGTGTGTGTCCAAATGAAGCTAGAAATTCGTAATATCTCTACTTTAGAATAATATAAAATGTAAAAAAGAAAAGTAAGAAAATCTGAATATCTTATTGTTACTATGAAAAGTAACCATCTTACCTTTTATGGCCTGAAAAAGTTAATGTATTTTTATTTTTATTTTCAAAACAAATTATCCTTCCATTAGTTATAAAGAATGGTCATGATGGTTACATCATACAAAGTATTTTCTCCCAAACCCGTCTTGTGAAGACAACGGTTGAGGAAACAAATCTATGTACTCCAATAGAGAAAACAGTCCAACAATTACAATCTATTCCCTTGACACATTGCAAGGTATCCATATCCATAAGCAACAACGAAAGTAGCTCTATTCAGAAACAAACCCTCTCAGGTCATAGTTATGAGCCATTCTATACTTCTTCAACATGTATATCTCGACTTTGAAGGCAATCAACTACGTTCTTTGGTTTTTCAAGAGAACCACTTTCCACATTCGTGGTTGTAAAGTCAACAACTATGTTTCCTCTTTCCCATCAACATCTTGCCGGATTACCACAAAATTCCTTTGCACACAACAACAAATTAAGTCAAGTTTCATCCTCTCCTCATGAGCTTATTCTTCAGCCGCCATACCATCATCACTTGTCCTTATCAAAAATCATAAAAATTGCTTCGTTAAGTCCTCATCAACCATCTCGCCGAATACACCAAATTCCTACACATAAACAATAAAATGTGTCTAAATTCCTCATCTCCTCATGAGAATGTGCTTCAACCTCCACACCATCATTACTCATCCTTATCCAAAACATAAATTCTACGTCAGTAAGTCCACATCATCCATCTCGCCGAATACCACCAAAATCCTGCACATATAACAATACATGGGTCTTTTTTCCTTATCCCCTCATGAGAGTATGCTTCGCCCCCAACACCCTCATCACTCATCCTTATCCCAAAAACATGCATTTTGCTTCATCAAGTCCACATCTACTTCTCACGGATTACTGCGAAAACCTGTACATACAAACGACTAAATGAGTCTAGTCTTCTAAATAGATTATGCTTCAACCCCCCCACCACAAACACTCATCCTTATCAAAAACATGCATTTTGCTTCCTCAAGTCCACATCAAACTTCTTGTCGATTACCGCCACTATCCTGTACATGCAAACAAATTAGTTTTCTGAAGAGACTATGCTTCAGCCCCCACACCACCATCACTCATCCGTATCAAAAACAGGAATTATGCTTCAATAATCCACATCAACCATCTCACTCTTGTTGATTTACCACCAAAATCGTGTACCTAAAAAACCAAAATGGCATTACTCTCCTCGTCTCTCAATAAATTATGTTACAACCCTCAACACCATCATCACTTATCCTTATCCAAAATAAAAAAATGTTTCATTGTTCGCATCCACCATCTCGCCCTTGTCAGTTCACCGAATTACCCAAATCCCATCCACCTCTTTTATGTTCTTCCCGTAAACCCGTAAGATAAAGAGAAAAGAAGAAACTATATACCTCACTATTATGTTTGAAATAAGAAAGGACTAGGGGGCAGGAATAGCCAACATGGTGGAACATAATTCCAACGATATTCATGTGACTCATCCAACCAAAAAGGTATTAGTCGCCATATTTTACAGATTTTTCGCCTTTTCTTATGCACCTTTTCCGGTGTTCCTTTAATACTATCATACTCTCCCTTAACTATGTGCACCAAGTTGTCTCACCACATCTTAATCATATCCACCACATTGTACTCGATGCCCTCATATTTCTTGCTGCAACAACACTTCCACCACACCCATAAAGCATTAACTGAAACAATATTCCAAACAAAAGAATTTCTAAAAAATTTACCACCAAGAATGTTAGGAAGAACTAGTTCAGTTGTATTCTCCAACACATGTAATGCTTCCATGCATTGCTCGGCCTCGTACAAAGATACCTGCTCATTCAAAGACCCCCTGAAAACAGCCCCGCATGTAAAAATTGCTCGCTTATATTTACAAGAAAACATCCTCAATATTCTTCCCCAATATTGTCGAGCTACATTACAAGTCCAAAACAAATGTTTCAAAGATTCCTCCTGGACGTGGCAACACACACAACGGTGATCATCGACTTGTCCTTTTCAATGAACACCTACAAGTAATTAAGCATAATGAAGCATTAACCACTTAAAAGAAATTGCTCTACGCATACATGGTAGAGTCCATAAACGTTTCCAATAAGCCACCATATATTGATGCGATATGCAACAGGATTTACGCAATGATGTTGCATCAAAAAACGTCTCCCATATGCCACGGAATATTGGAAAAAGGGGAATCCTACTCTCTTGTTCATTTGTCGAGGAATGACCAACCAACCGCATTGCATAATCAGTTGGGTCCCAATTAAGATGTGTCACTGGCTTACTTTGTAATGCCCATATTTGTACTACATGGTCTGCCAAAAAATGGCTCAGATCTAAGAAAATCTTCTTGTCCAATCGAGCAATAACCCTAATTGGTTTTTGGGAGGCGAACTGCATAACTTCAACTTCTACATTCACTAAATATAAAATACCATCATCGCCAACGTCATAAAATCTTATTTGACCCTGGTTAGCATATGCTCGGGCACCTATTAAAACACCCAAAGGAGAGAAAAGATCATACCATGTATAAGTATTAGCCAAATTAAGTTGACTTTGACACTTCGGTATAGCTTGCTGAATCTGCTCGAACATCAAACAACCTGCACGTAAAGAAGATGAAAATTGAATTTTGTCCTTCATCGAGAGCAGGTGGAACCGCTCCCAAGCAGCCACTGAGGCAGCTGGTCCCAAGTCCATTTTTCCCCATGATAAACGCGGTTTAATTCCTAAAACCCAACCAGAGCTATTAGTAAACAAAGGATTCCATAACAATGGTTGCCTTAAGAATTGGGCTTTTGATGATGGAAGAAATAGGAGAGCCTCTCTAATGTCCTTCCATGCCCTCAAAATACTTGTAAAAAATCTCATAGAACCAACATTATGAGCCTTAATTGGAAATTCAGAGTTAAACAACCATCGAAAATTATCTTGCCACTGTCCTCCTATTGTAGGTTTAATGTTACAAAGAGATAAGTTCAACCATAACTTTATCCACAACTCATTCCCAGGCATAAATCCTCTCACAGCATGCTTTGCAAGAAGGGCCTTACTTTGGAGCAGAGGATCTATTAAGCCAAGTTCATGCAACATTTGCAACAACCCTTGATCCCATGGGGGCACCCCAAATAAAATTTACAAAAGTTAATGTATTTTGATCATGTTGTTCATAAGTATGGTCACAAAAAACACGTTTTCATGCAACACTACCCCCATTGATATTTTTTTGATTCCATGCAAGAAAGTAGATATGTTGTTTGCCGCCCATTGTGGATCTATTGGCTTGGTCACATTAATGATCCTAATTCTTATTATGTCTCGCCTTATCACATATCCATATAAAAACTTAGTTTTGTTTCAATGAACCTCACATTCTAATTTAGAGAAAATGATTGAACATTGTATGATACATGAAGCTAAACAACACTCATCCATATCGAAAAAGATTGCATTAATACATTTCGTGATGTTATACAAGTCTTTATTATGTGCATGGTTGTAATAAGATCTATATTGTGCAAGTTGGATACTTATCAAAGATGATGTGTTATAGAGAACATTGATCATTTGTTGTATGAAAGAACACAGATGATGCAAAACAAAGTGATAAAGTTTGACATGTGCAAATCCCCTATTGCATCCCCTCACATATTCAACTATCACCCTTCACTCTCGACATGTTTTTCACATTAATCTCAACTTCTCAGCAAATTTCTTTAGATGATATCTACAAGTGCAATTATAATTGGAAAACAATGTTACAATTTCACAAGGTGAAAGTGCATGGAAGTTAAATCTATTCGAACCATTCTTGAATAGATTACATTGTCCTAATAGCCCTTGTACATGGAAACTTTTCACTAACTTGACATTGTGACATGGATGGGGAATACTTGGAATAAACACTTTCATGGTGTAAACAAAGGCTTTCTAGATAACCACAACTATTGTTGTGATTTCAATCACTTTCGAGAAGATCAACAACTTTGAAGCATATGATGTATTAAATATCACAAGGTGTTGTGATATGTATTCATATGAACGTGCTGCATCAAGGCAAAAAAATGATACTAAGACAATGTCATTCTTTAAATCAGATCACATAATGACGAAAAGGAGGACATGAGGGGGAGTATTCGTAATGCGGATTGATGTCATTGTAGATTCAAAGCTTGCTTAGAAGAGGCATAACTTTTTGAGACACACATTTACACGTAATATATTATGTGTATTCATTCATTCATATCGATATAATAAAAGTTACTTTTTTCTCTCACGACGATATTATTTACAATGGAATGTACCTTGGGATTTCGATGGAATTCTCCGAAAGAATAATAGCATATTTATTGACATATATCAACATACGTGAGGTTATGTGACTTTAAATTGCTAAACGGGTTGTTGAATTTGTTAGCTTCCTCCTTGGGGGCCTGACAAATTTCATGCCCATCTTAATAAGCACAGACATGGCATGCACAACGTGTACGTAGAACATCCATCATATAGTTTTAGCATTTTGGTGGACAACATAAATCATGCAATCCTTGTGAACATATCTACTTGAAGATTTGTTTGCAACGTCCTACAATATGCATGCGACGATAAATGAGGGTAAAATGTCCTAGCCAAAATATAGCCTATAATGTGAATGGAATGATATTTGAGCCCTAAGGTCTAAAGTTTGAATAGAAATAAAAGGATATATACTTAAATTTCATGTAAATCAAAGGAGAGGGAGTTATGATACATCTATAATTATGCATGATTTTATAACGAGATGATTTCAACCATATGATATGTAGAGTGAATCAAGTGAGTCTAGCAAGTTGAATGAGCCCTATTTATGAGCCAATGTGAAACTTGTTTCATTCATTTTTGGGAGACAATATCCTTCCATTATTTAACAATAATCCTCACATTGAGGACAATCTCCTTTCATGAGGTGGTTTTGGCCATTTAAATACACAAGGTGATTGAGTCATGTCATCGAATAAGAACTATAAACATGCGAGATAAGAAAATAAAAATACCCTAAACATGTTGATGACAAGGAAGAAAATTTGAACAAAAGGCCTATATTGTCATCTTGAACTTGATGATGTTGTTGCGCCCAACTTTGTTGTTTCTTTCATATGTTTTTGGGAGACAATATCCATCCATCATCTCAAAATGATCCTCACATTAAGGACAATCTCATTTCATGAGGTGTTTTTGGCCATTTAAATACATATGGGGGGGGATTGAGTCATGTCATAGAATAAGAACTAAACAAGATGCCTATATTTTCATCTCGAACTCAATGAGATCGTTGCTCCCAATGTAGTCACCAAGGTTAGACTTGTGGTGGTCAATACTCATAGGATGCACATCTAGATTTGATGAGTCATTGAATGGTTTCGTTAACGATCCCATGTACATAACTAGTAATAGATGAATGCTTTAACAAATGTACATGCTTTTGTGATAGTTGCAATTGCTCCAACGCTCATTTTTTCTGAATAAGTTTTTCAAATATTTAAATGTAATGTAAGTAGGTGAAATACAATTCAGAAATCATAGTTTCTTGGTGATACATTGTCCCAACTAACATTTACCTACATTGTTGCTCATTTGTTACACACAAATGCATGACCTTGATGATGTTTTCTTCTTTCCCCTTTACATTTTCACATTCACTTTTAGAAGAATCGTTTAATGTAACATGTAATCTTCTCTTCATGATATTGTTTCCAAAAACAATACTATCAACCATAGTACGTAAAATTCGTGTTCGTCTAGTATAACATTCGTTTTCCTACGTTGGAAAACGAATGCGAATGTTATTCAAACATTCTTGTGTTTTTTTTTGTTTTTTTCCCATTTTTTTAATGTTTTTTTTTTTCATTTTTAGGCTTATCTACCTCATAATAAATAGTTAATCCAAAAGTATGGTATTTATCATTCTTTGAGGGTGTTTTTCTTCGCGAATGATTGAACCATTCGCGAATGCGAGTGCACATATGGTACATATGGTTCATACTATGCTATCAACCATACATATTACTCATATTTATATACGTATTGTTCAAGGTTACCTTGTAATATAGATAGATAGATATACATATAGATAATTCACGAACATTGTTTTATTGTGTAAACAGATGTTTCCTTTACTTTGCAAAGGATGGTAACGTAAGAAAAATAAACATGAGAGATAAAACATAGACACGGAAAGAAGGCTATACTAATTGTCTATAAGTTTTCATCTGCTCGAATTTTATGATCTCCTAAGACGATAAGTCTTTAGTCCATCTAGCCGCCACACATGTTTTTATTATACTCAAAATGTCCTCTTTTTGAGCTTTCCCATTTCTAATGTACCTTTTTGAGGATGTTGTCCAAACAAAACACCATATTTGACAAGTCAATTCCTTTCTCCGTCTAGGGATGAGTTGAGCCCACATATGAATAAACAAATAAGCATTGTTTCAAATCCCCAATACCTTGTAGATAATGAGAGAAAGGGTCTTCAACATAAACACTGATCTGTTTAATTCACACTCGTGCACCATCAAAACTTTTAAATAACATAATGTTGCTTTTCATGGCTATATCATTGTGACTTGGAGTTAGAAAAAGTAAAACAAATAGGTAATACCAAAACATAATGTTTTTCATCGGCACATTCTACGATATATCTTTGAGAAGACATTCACATAAGAAAATATTACATTAAAGTACTATACAACCGATTCGTAGGAGAGCTCAAAGAGGTGCTCCCATTGTAGTTGCAAACTTGACCTCGATATCCCTATGTTGTAGATCAATGAATGATGTGACACAATTCTTGACTGAATGAGACCAATTGAATTAGGAGGTAGAAATTTTGTATCCAACTATAAGTGGAATGCCATAGCATTCACTAGACTAATCTTTCTCTCTATCTCTAATTATGTTACATGATGAGAAATGCAAATTAGTTGAGTTGTCACATGAATAAATTAGGTTCGTTTGATTGGATGGATTATTAGCATCGGGTGCTTGCTTTGGTACAAACTCCTCGTGGCACACAAAGGCATATGAGAATTATCAAACATTACAATTATTGATTATTTTTGCAAACCAATTTATTGTTCACTCCTTATCGACTCGATCTTAGGAAACAAAATTTCTTTTAACATAAAAGATGTTGACACACAGAATTGACAAAACACCTACTCAATTATTAGGCATTAGAAACTCTAAAAATCAAGGCAGAAATTGACGAAACACCTACTCAATTAATAGGAATTGAAAACACCAATAAATAAGGGGAAAATAATAAACATAAAGTTTGCCCATTTGTATTACCTTGGTAAGCATTGAAAAACATTTGTTTTAAGAATACCCGTGAAAAAATGAATGACTTCAAAGCTACATTTAAGAAATGAGAAAGCACAAAATGAAATTCTTGTGATTAAAAAACATTGGTTTTAAGTCTCCAATGACCTAGATAGATAGATTATATACATAGATGGGGTTATCGTACTTTGATGCCAAATATGACCTACAAGAACGAACATTAAAATATGTCACCCAATGTGAACATTAATTTGGTATAGGACAGATGTTGCATATTGCATGTTTGATGGATGTGGTATGTAGTATGTAGTATGTAGTGTGGATGCAAATGATGGTTTTATTAGTACCCGAAACCTTTATACTAGTCAAAGTTGTCATACATGAATGGAGAGAGGGGATGGCAAGAGGTTTAATGTTGGTGGAAACACCAATTTCCAAATTACCATTAGTAGATTCAAGATGTGGATGCTCTTATGATATCACATGATACCCTTTTTTTCCCTTGACATATCACATGATACCCTTGCATGTTTCCCACCGTTGTTTCTTATGAACATAACATGCCGCGACTTAATACTCCCATGACGAAAGCAAAACCTAAACAAAGAGGCAACAACATTCTAAATAATGTTGAAATCAAGTTCAACCAACTTTGTCTGCAACATGAAGTTTTTAGAGACCTTGACAAGGGGCAAAGGAAGATGTGTTTCAAACACTCTAACTACAGATGTGGTCTCATGGAATGCAATGATGATAGAGCTTATAGAACATGGATGTTTCGATGAAACACTAACTTGTTTTCACATGTTGGAGATTGACGGTATGGTCCCCGATGCTGTCACCTTTATATGTGGTCTCCTAGTTTGTTGTAGCGAAGGTGTTATTGGCAAAGGCTGAGAGTTGTATTCATGGATTATAATTATCCTTATCGTGCCAAATGCCATCGCTTATATTTGGGCCTTTCTTTGATGATATATACTTGTGGAGATGAAACAAACATTATATACTATTTGTATAGTGCCTCTGGCCTTTTTAATTTTAATACCAATGAAGCATATTTTTTATGGAAAAAAAATATAAAAAATGTTGGAAACAATTGAGGGATAATATACATTATATATCTCGACAATACAACATTCACCCTACGGCACATGCAAATGTGGAGTCACAAATCACAAAGGCAGCATGTTGGATATGACATTGATAGTGGGCTAAAAGATTGTCCACTTTGTTCGCAAAACACGAGCTTTGGTTTCCCCCTCCCATTAGATGAACGAGAGGCTTGAAAGACATGGCATGTGGGATAGTGAATGTAGGTGATATGCATGAAAGGATGGCTAGAGCCATATGTGAAAGTGTAAGATAAATAAGCAAGATCTCTTGTGTAGGATAGGATAGTCTTGGCTTAGGCTTCCCGAGAAAGGGATCGAGTTTGTGTATATTTTAACTAAAGGAGTATATTCTTTTTTGGAAAAAAAAACAAGAGCTTTGGTTCTTTGTTGAGCTTTATGTATGCAACCAAAGGAGTAGGTGCACCTTATTGTTCTACATATGGAATAACTCAATACTAGGGAAGTTTTGGTTGAAGCTTCCTGCAATAAATTTCCATGAATCATGTATGTTACCAAAACTCCACATTTATCATGTATAATAGGACAATGTTAAAGTTGCTCAATAAAAACATAAAAACTTTTGTCAGTGATTCCATTCCAATATCATCAAAAAGGTGAGAAATGATATAATCTACATCATCTTCATCGTTTGCTACCCATGATAATTGCTCAAGATTTCAAAAGTTTTTTTGCATAGAATGTTGTTGATTAATCGTCTTGCCTCGATAACTCACGAACTACTTAGTTTCCAAGGTTATTTCTCCAATGGTGTATTATTTATTTATTTTTGTCCAAAAAACACTAATTCGCATTAGTTAGCAAACAAAGTACGTAAAAGACGAAAAAATTTCAGCAAACGTCACTTTGGCCTTCTCGCCAAAGTGATCATAGTTCCCACCTCATTTACAACAAAAGTATCCCAACAACTCCTATAACCTAGTAATTAACTTGTGCCACATCTATACATATTTACAACTCCTAGTCACTAATGGGAGCCATTGGCGGAAACAACCATCTGGGTGCTTGGTAGTTCCATTTAGGCCCTTATGATGATCTGACCACCATAGGAGAACTACCCCATTTCAGCAGAAACTTTGACTGAGCTCTTTCTCCTGCATCTGATTCCCCAATGGTGTATTTACTATTGTCTTTACCATTATTATTAAACTTTGTTGGTTATATTTTTAATATAAGATTAAAAACATAGAGATAGAGAACGATCTTAAGGCTAAATATGCACCATTTATTTCCATTTTCACTTGTAGTGCTTCACATAAACGAACGTTGATCAATGGCTTGCCAAAATCAAAGTTCCTATGTGAGAGAATAATGATCATAAAGGTGGACAACTTTCTCTCTTCGCTTTTATTTTCTTCTTATCACAACATGATTCTTTCCATCTCTTTAAGTTCTTAGACTACTAGCCCTAGGTCTTGGGTTTGAGGCCCAAATTTCTCACCTATGTGTTACCAATTGAGCTACATCCATCTTGGTTGTGTGTGTGTTGCTCTAGTCTCTCCCGAGGACATTTTAATTCATGGCATCATAGATGGGAAAGTGAAACACCTAATCCCTTGGAAATGTGATTGGGAGTTATTTAGTATGCATATGGCATGTTGTGAATCAATGCTTATGGGGCACATAGAGTTAGAAAACTACGTGTCTCTCACTTAAGAGAAAGGGCTATTGTATGCGTAATATTTGATGAAACACAGACAATGATAATCCTTGAAAATATTTCCATCTACCTCGTGAGTACAAAATGTGTTGTATGCGAAGATCCTATCCTTCAACAACAATATGTCATTGCAAGCAATATGGGGAGGAAAAACATTTAAGCTCAAGGACGAGGGAGAAGATGTAAAGGCAATCAGGGAAACAAGGTTGTTAAATTAATGGGAACTTGTGAACAATGGAACTAACTCACATCTTCTACGATTATGTTTCACAATGGAGAATACTCACGGAATGTCGGCACTAGCAAATGAGCTAGAAATTATACTTCTTGTGTCCATAGGAATCAAATTTTGGATAAATACAATGTCAATTGTTTGATATGGGCAAAAAATTATAGCCAATGACGGAGAACAAAGAAAGTAGCATGTTTGATTAAGAGGGATTGAAAAAATTATGCTTGTCGCATAAATTTTCAATCCCTTTTATCGTCTGGACAACTACTCAACTATAACGAAAGGCAACCCTATTTCGTGAATAGACGTTAAAATATCACCTATACAAGTTGAGGTGGGTGAGGTCATGTTAAAAACTAAAAGTTCCAAAAGGATTGCAACATTAGAATGCAAATGAGAAACTTTCAGGAAGGTTGTTTGTTCGTGCACAAATAATACTTTTAAGCCCATGAAGCTCAAAAATACTTTATGGCTTTCAACATAGTCAATGATAAGGCAAACCATAAAAAAGTATCTATATTCGTACAAAACACTTGTTCAAACAGAGAGAAGAGCATAGGAAGTTAATCAACAAGTTATGCACACCCAAGAGAAAGAACATGCATGCACCTAAAAGGAACATGTTAAGAGTTATCATAACTTAATTCTTATGGACTTGGGTATGTATTGTAAGAACTTAAATGAGCCATCAAACAATGGAAAGATAATATGTTACGACTCTCTTTCACGAATCCCTTACTTTTTCACTTTAGTGGATGTATGCACAAAGGCCTAAGATTCTAGCAACTTGTGAGGCCAAAGATCTTCATGGCATCAATATTGAAAATGGATGGGAAAGAAAGCACATGCTTGGATGAATGATATCTTTATTGTGCATTGCAACATGGCATATCCCATGCTTGGATTACACATTAGCTCAAACCTTTACATAAAAGGGGTAGATCTAAATAGTATGCACAATTAGTAGACAATTGTGGTTAGTTCTCTAATGACAGAGTTATTTGGATGTGTAATTGAAATAAAGCTACATTCATGGGCTCAAACAAATGGTAAGAGGACTTATATGCAATGTGGTTTTTGAAAACACCGTAGAACCATTAGTCACCTTGTCATTACTTGAGTCTTAATAAAAGTTTTTTTTTGAAAGGCAGAGGTTTTTTTATTTTTGCTTCATATACTTTGAGAAAACATTTGATATGGTGCCTTACAAACATATTTGGATATTCATGGAATAACTTGATTGGATCAAGCTAATATATGCTCGCAATTTCTCAAATCTATGAGAGGATTATATATTTCGTGTGTGATATATACTTCAAACCTTTTCATTGGCACTATTGATGTTCCACGACGACGACCACCCTCATAAACTCTCTTTGATTTATACATAGATGAGTTGGAACGAATGGTTTATGAGTTATAACACATTGAAGAAGTTACCATTGGGAATACAATTCTCATGTTTTTTGCAAACACTTTAGAATAGATTCAAAAGTCAATGAGTGTATTGTACATAGGATAGGAATTTTGTCATCCACGAGAAGCCCAACTTTTATAGTAAGTTGAGTGTCAATCGCTCCACATCAAATGTTATGCTTTTGAAGACTTACTGTAAATTGTGCACAATAATGAGTCACTTGAAACCTCAAAATGCTTCGAAATCTCTTGGGCTTGAGGTTCCCTCCAATCTTAGATGGCATGAATGTGTTACCCACCTTTAGAGTAAGAAATGAAGTTTACTATGTATTTGGAGAACATATACATTGGAGGAGAATTTAGATACATATTGGGTTCTCCAAAAACATCTTTGTACAAGGACATTAGGGCTTCTTAATGGGGTTGAAGTACCATGCAATAACATCATAGATTCACTTGGAAAGAGTTTGAAAAATGTCTAAAGGCATTTTCTTATGAAGTTTCTTCAAGTCAATATACAAACCCCGTACATCCTAATCGGATCACTTCCCATAGAGATCATGGGCATAGAAATGATTGACTGCGTAGAATCGCATGAGAAGCAACTGAAAATAATAGAAGACACGAAAACATCTTTTTTAGTTTTAGATTGACTCAATATATGAAGAAATGGTCTAGAGAAGATGGGATGCATTACACTTGCTTCATGATGTGTCAAAAGATTCTTTCATGAATGAAGATTTATTGCAATGGCAATATATCATGGTATGGGAGAGACAATAGATGCTCACATTCCCGAATCCACACATTATATTGCTTATGTTGTACCAAATTACACGACCATATTCTTTTATAAACAAGGAAACTATACTCGTTGACAAATACTACAACCCATCCCTTTGTTCGTTATCGACACAATTGCTTCTATTATTGTTCACGTTTCTCTTTTAGTTGTGGGATGGGACGCTCCTCCAATTGCCTGCAATCTACACCTTTGCTTCCATACAACTTAGCTCACATTCTCTTTGATATGAGACGGGATGCCAATGCATATCAAGGCGCGAACAATTTCACGAGTCTTTGGTCGACATTCCTTTTGAGTTTTCTTTCCACACATTTCCAATCAACTTCAGACACCATACACTTGCTTCTTTTACAGTTCACAACATCGTGCATGCGCGCACTCGTAAAAAGTGCAATCGAGTAAACGTCTCGTGCATCGGGAGTCGTTACTTAAAGTCCACACATACGGTGGGGAAACATTTCATGTATGGTCTCCAGGGACATATTCGACACGACAGGGTGACTGGCAGTCTAGTCTAACCTTTTGGCAGCTCTTTCTGATGAACAGACGTGGCGATAATGTCATTTATCAATATGCCACTAATAAACTTACTGGGATCATCATAGATGATTAATGCGTGCATTCCATGATCTCTAGAAGACTCTCCCATCACCCCGGTCTCTCTCCTCATCTTATTGATGTCACAAGTGTAAAGGAGTTGTCTACCATTAAGATATACAATGAGGGAGGATTATGTTGTAAAATGGATGGATGGACCCATGCGGCACATTGGGCCCCCCTTCTCCCCTCTTGTGGATATGTAATCAATCGTCTCATTATCATTGATCATTGATCATCGATCACATGCCTCGTTGATTAGATGAATGAGATAATAATCTCAATGGCATTGGCGTTCCTTTGTATGTATTTGGCGCGAATTTTCGGTTCGTGGGTGGTTGAGGAAGGACGAGAACGTGAGGAGGTCTCGATTCGGGCACATTCGGGCCGGAAAACTCTGACTGTGAATTTCTCATGAGACCCTCCCTCCCTCCCTCCCTATGGACAGAAAGAGATGGAAACCCTCTAGATAAAAAAGACAGACAGATAGATGGACAGCTCCATCTGTCTCTGTCTCTGTCTCTGTCCATGTCCATGTCCATGTCCCTGTCTCTGCAGAGATAGGGAAGTGGAGATTGAAACCTTCTAGAGAGAGAGAGAGAGAGAGAGAGCAGGACATTTTCTTCTTCTTCTTCTTCTTCTTCTCTCACTCTCTCTCTCTGAGGTAGGAGAGGGGGGGACATAAACACAGGGGGCAGGGAGAGATCTCCCCTTGAAAAGAACTATCAATAAGCTATGGTGTGCCTTTAGAGAGAAAACCAGAGACGAGAAACTATCTTGAAAGAACTACCAGAAAGAGAGAGAGACAGATAGACAGAGACAGAGAGACAGACAAATATACTCCTGAAGCAGACTCATTAAGATCGCCATGGCTGTCTAGAGAGAGAAATAAAATAGGGATTCCTCTCGGAACACTCATCATGAAGCCATGGTTCTGTAGATGATGGCGATGTATGGGAGAGAGAGAGGTCCTCTTTGAAGACCTATCGAGAAGAAGCCGTGGTGTCTCTTTAGAGAGAGATCAACACAGAGAAAGAAAGAGAGCGATGGGTCCTTCATTATCATTCCCGAACAGAAGCGTATCTTCCCCTGTTTTTCAACCCTAACAGAACACAACAAAATAACAAACATAAAAAGCCATGGGTCTTTAGAAACAGAGAGAGGAGAGATGGGTCTCTCATTATCATCAATATAAAAAAGAAGAGTATCTTCCTCTGTTCAAAAACCCTAACAGGACTGATCAAAACCCTAAAACAAGAACAAGACTGAAAATGGGTTCGGTTTGTTGCGTGGCTTCAAGGCCACCTCGACAACCTCTGTCTTCTTCTTCTTCGTCTTCTTCTTCGTCTTCCTCTTATAATAATAATAATACTAATGGACCTAATGATAGTCTTAATGCTCACTGTGCAGACCCTAATAGTCACCATTGGAGAATCCATGGTGGCTTCTCTCCCCCCATTGCATCGAGTCCACTCTCATCAGTCTCTTCATCGTACCATCAAAATCATACTCAACTTCTTCATAATCGTAATTATAATGATGATAATCATCATTATAATGGTGGCATGTCCTCAGGTTATTTCTCCTCTTCATTTAGGAAAAAAACACGGTCTCAGTCTCGAAGCAATGGAAACTCCGCTTCAGGTTCTCCTTTGGTTAGTATGAGGCGAGATGGTCATAATAATCAGAGTATGGGTCGAGATGTGTATAATAATAATAATAATCAAAGTATGGGTCGAGATGGGCCTAATGATCGAAGTATGGGTCGAGATCAAAGTATGAGTTGGGATGCAAACCGTCGAGATCAGAGTATGAGCCGAGATGTGAACAATGGTCTAGATCGGAGTATGGGCAGAGATGTGAATGGACAATACCTCCTTCGCTGCCTGTCCTCTTCGATGCAATTAGACTTCTCTCTCCCGGCCTGCCAAAGTGCTCCAGGTAGTTTTAGAGCCTCTTCTCACTGGATTCGTAATGATATTGGCGACCATTTTGTTTCTTCGACCACAACACCTGGTAAATATCACAAATTTCTTCTGTTTATCCTTTCTATGGTAAACCTTTGATTGATGATGGCTTTGCTCATACTTTGCATGCATGCCAAAATCATTTGATTACATGAATGATGGTTTTACTCATGGTTCACATGTAAGTTAAAATCTTTTGATTGAATGGTGATTGTTTTGTTTTGTTCATGGTTTGTGTCTATGTTAAAATCTTTTGAATCAATGATGGCTCTGTTCCTAGTCACACATTTGACATATCTTTGAATTACAATGATAATGGTGTCTTTGATCAACCTGTCGTGTGTAACAAATCTTTGAACAGTGATGGGGTGTTTGTAGATATATAATTTGAAAAAACTTGGTTTGTTTGTTGTTATTCTGGATGGATATTGGGGACTTTGATGGGATACATGTTGGGTTAGGTATTGGAGTATATGCATAACCTTAAGGATACATGCTAAGAGAGCATATGCATAATCTTATGGTGTCAATATGCCATGGATTTGCCAATAAGTTTGTGAATTTTCGACTTAGTTTGGATTACCTATTTTGGCTGTATTTTGTCTATCTCTCTTTAAGATGTCTCTTGTTACATATGGGTTGGTAGATCTAAAGAATGTTATTATTGTTTACATAAGATAGTTAGTCAATATAGTTCTATAGCTAATTCTTCTTAAATTCTTTATAGATTCTTTGTCGAGCACAACATTTTGGGCAAAGGAGGTATGTGCGCTTTTTAAAGTTAGTGTAAAACAACAAGATGCGCTTTTGGATATTTTCTGGAATACACATAAGTTTTCAAACGATTACCAAAATGTCCCTTTGTTAAATTTGGAAACTTAGGGGTATTCTGGTAAATATAGGAAAGCTAGCGGTATGGTGTTTTTCCCTTACAAAAGTCGTATCCTATTATCAAAACAATACAGTGGTTCCTAGATATACAATCCTTTTTTTTATTCTTTCTCTCTCTCTCTCTTTCTCTCTTTCAGGGGCATGTGAGTAAAGCAGAATCATCCAGTTCATTTAGGTCACGGGCAGACTTGGGTCATCGGCCTTCATCATCATTCAATGCAAATTTAAGCGGAGGCTTCTCTTCTTTATATAGGTTTGGATCCAAGGCTTTTTTTCACAAGCTGAGGCCTCATAACAATAATAATCATCATAATAGTAATACATGCGAAACCGCATTAGAGAAGGGTGACACACTTACTGGGCACGAAACCAAGGACTGGTCTATGCAAGCATTTTCCCAACTCATTGCCTCTTCACAGCGCGAAGGCTTCGGCACTTCAGGGATCAATACTGTTTTTTATGCTGAAAGCCCTGAAGAAGAAAGAACAGAGGAGGAGCCATCTTTGCCTTTATCGATAGAAAAAATTCAAGTTGCATTCTCGCAGGGTTTGCATGATCATTCAAACAATGGTAGTGCAAGAGGAACTCATGATGTTCACATGTGTGGCATATGTTCGAGATTGTTGACTCGGCGGTCTCCCTGGAGTTCTCAACGAATGAGTAATAATGCAGATTTGCCTGTCACTGGGGTTCTTGTGTGTGGCCATGTTTTCCATGCGGATTGTCTGGAGAAGGTTGTTCCCCCGTATGCTCTCAGGCACGACCCTCCTTGTCCCGAATGTGAGAAACCAAAAAAACCACCACCTGTGAAATCGAATATGCTTTTAGGGTTCAGTAGTTTGAAAGAGCCAATCAAGAATAAATTGTCAAAAATTGCTCCTCAAGAGAAGAGGGCTTTGACCAGTGTGGACATAGATAAAGAGAAAAGAGCAACAAGTTCTTTTAGAGAACGGGGTTTCTTTCATAGGTCTACATCCAAGAAACAAGCATCTCCTCAGATGCGATCATCTAAAGAGTTACCCTCCCAAAGCTTATTATGTTCGAAAAAGTTTGGTTCTCCGGCACAGGTATCGCCCGAAAACCAATCATAAGCAAATTATGGCCATCTGTGATGACTGACGGAGAAGAGAGAACTTGAACTCCTTATCTACTGCTTATATGGCAAGAGCCATGATCATCAGACTGAGTGGCATTTAGTGATGACCACATTCTGTCCTTTATCCCTCACATTTGAAAATATTTACTCTTTTCGAACTTTTTTTATTGCATATGCATGCAGCAATCTGGCTGTAAAGTTTTGTCTCACCCATTATATAGCAGGTAAGCAATGCTGAAACGATGTTTCATATTTGCATTTTATTTCAGATTTCCTCTTGAGAGAGAACTCATCATGTAACGGCATGAATTGGAATTCTTAATTGTCCTTGAGCTCATTGTGTTCTTTTTGACCTTGAGCTATGTAATGTTGGTACAACAACAGGACTCTTGGTTTTTCTTTTAATAAGGAAGTTGAGCTCCTTACTTGAGGCATGACTAATGTTTCTAAGGCACAGTGAACCTTTTGAGAAGGATTGCTGTGGGGATTCCTTGTGCAATTCATTCTGTAAATGAACTAAGTTTATCACAGTGTCCTGTTCGAACTTCTGTATTTATGAGTTTTCCTTATTTTTATCGTATTTATAGCTTTCTACTTTTCTTCTCTGTAAGATGATCATATAACCCTTACTGCATTTTGCTTTTCTTCTCAAAACGATGATCATATGATAAATCTCGGTGCTCTTTGATTTGCAATAGAAAACTTACTTTTACCGATCTGTATATCAAACACTTCCGTCTTGTACTATAGCTGGACCTTTAGAAATCTCTCCTGGGTCCAGTACTTACCTGAATGTAGGGATCACAGGATGATGCTTTACCTACCACGAATGTTAAGTTTCCAATATGTATCTCTTGGGGTGAATTTATTGAATCGCCCTTTCTGGAGTGGATGCTATGTATACATCCAACTTGGAGATAATTATGTCCTAAACATATCAAAACTACTGGTATCACTGCTTGTAATGATTTGGGAACTGATATATAGAATAATAATTTTCTTCTAACTTGATAGATTTGGAGGACATCTCAAGAGTGGAAGAAAAGAAATCTTGCCTGTTTGCATCTACTATATGCTCATATCTATAGTGTCTGGAGCTCAGTTTTGTATTTGCTCAGAAGTATGTTTGGTCCATGTTGTCTGTCTTCTTAAATAAAATATAATTTGCAAAGGTTATGTCCATCTCTTAAACCAACTATCATTTGCAAAGTTTATGTATTCTAGCCAGTTCAATCTCTCTTTCTCTGTCTCTCAAAATAAATATAACATGCTGGGATATCTACAGTGAGAAGGTAACATCTTGTCATCTCCATGGCATTTAATGCAAGAAGGGCTATCACCATGCAGAGTGTGTTGAACACTTATTTGCGTTAGATGGTCATCTAGAATTGTGATTTATCTTTGTTTGTCTTTCCAAACATGGGTTTAGGCATGATAAAAGCATGGTACATGCTGCCAATACCTAAATTTGTGGAAGCAATCAAATGAAGTACTCCCCAAAGAAGGTATGGGAAGCCATCTACATCTTCTATGCTAGAATCCACATCTTATCAAGGTTGGGAAAGTGAGGAAACAATGTTAAGCCATGTAACATATTTTGAAATGCTGGGTAACATATCGATTGTTGTTATCGTTAGGTTTGCATTTGGGTGAGCTGAATTTTGTTGCTTTCTTCGATATGATAATATAAGCAATTGAAACATTTGAGAACTTTGTATTTGGCTTAAAGGATGTGATTAATCAAGGAGAATGTATGGCACAAATGGTCATGATGAATATCTGGTTTCATATTTTTTATATTGTTATAACAAGAGACTTCATGTGTAGCATGATGTCATTTTTATAGATTTGAGCTTGTCAAATAATTACTACTTATAAAGATAATAGTTTCCTACTACTGTAATTTGCCAACGCTTACAAATACTAGTATCCCTGTACTTTCTATCCTAATTTGCTTAATGATAGAGTTGTTGTATGGTTGAAGTTGTTTGTCACTACAATTTCCTTGCATGCTTTTCATCAATCTAACTTCTTCAAAGTGTGTTGCAATCATTCGTCGTGCTAACATCCTAGAAGACATTGAAGCTTTTTGTCACGCTAGCTTCTTGAACATACCTATATGAAGGTCTTGTGGATATATATTAGTAATCATATATGATATTATTCTTATCAACATTGTAGCTTTTTCTTTTCACTTTTGGCTCATTTGGATGATGCCCTCTTCTCCTTTTAACAACATTGGCCAATTTCTTGTAATTTTGATGTAGATGGATCTGCATCTTGGACTGACTATGGGCTTTGTTTTTTCGTGTGTTATTATTCTTTTGTCCTTATATGGTTTAATAATGGATTGTAACTTGATAATGGTACATTATTGGCTAAGCTACATCAATATCTTGTAAAGGGAGCAACCTTTTTTTCTCTCTTGAAGGTGTTCTGAAATGCGTATGTATAGAGGGCACCACTAAAGTTGTACATTTTGTAAATAAAAGCTTCTTCGATTTGTTTATTAGGTGGCATATCAATGAAAGTATTAATACACACCTTTTCTTTTGTATTCTTAAAATTTGTGAATAAACTATATACGGTTTGCAAAGATTGTAGTTGTTTTCACTATAGTATTTTGCTACACTTATGCGTTTGTTGAACATGTCTTGAATTCAATTTGTTATGGCATTCACAAGATTATCTATGTCTTGTATTTAATTGTAAAGATGGCATATTTTCTACATTCTAATAATGTGAGTCTTTGTTTGTGTGTACATTCATTGGCCACATATTTGTGTGGTTGGTACAATATTGATCCATTGTCTTGAGTTTCGTAATCAGCTCATCTGTTTGCGAACTTATTTATAACCTCGGAGTCGCCATCTCTTAAAGGCCCTCACACCGATTCTTGCGCTCTTTCCAATGTGATGTGAAGTAGTCACACTTGTAAGGTCAAATGTTACTTCTTTTGATAAACCTTGTGTACTTGTTGTGTTAAGCTTCGAGTTCCTATTAACTTGCTTTTTTCGTATATTCTTTTAATTTGTCTTGATGTGAGCATTCACATTTGTACATAGATGTTGTTTACTTTTAAGTGTGTTGCCGAACGTTGGTTGTGAGAATTGAATCATTAGCTACAGCCTACTAGTTTTGTCTTTTTGTTATTTGTTATTACATAGAATGGCCTTTCAACTCCGTTTATTAATCCATCTTTTGTCATGATCTCTACTTATGGCATATGAACATGGAACTTGTAATGAGATAGCAAATCGCAACACAAAACCACATGGCCACGAACTACTTTCCCTTTGGCACACACAACTTGTTCAGACAGACTATGAAAAATTATCGTACTGCAAAGATTGAACTATGTATAGGCATCAATCACAAAACCCACTTGATTCAACTCATAAGTAGCAATGTGGTCCCATCAACAATATCACACCATGCAAAAGACTACGCACAAGATCTTGATCTTTGTTGACTTTCTATAGCCATCATCATCATCATCATTGTTTTTCTACTGTCTTCTTACACACATTTTTTGCATTCATACATACATATCCCCACATTTTTGCATCCATACACGTCTTAAAAGGGCGTTTTATGAGAAACTAACTGCTCATTCGGAACGGAGATTTTGATCATGTCGACAATGACATTCTACCTTCATACATACGTATGTATGCATAATTTTGCGATATCAAGGCACATGGATGTAATGAAATGAAGGGGGATCAATCATAAAATTGTCTCAACAAAAATAAAGATAGTATGAATCATGAAATTGATAGATGTCCCAAATAATTGAGATGCCAATGTTTTTTGGATTAAGATTTAGAGGGTATAAGATTCATATTAAACATTCAATCCAATCCGATATAATTTTGATTTGCTTATGAGAAATCAATCCATTTCTATGACTGTGAAAGGAGTAAAAAAATCTGCTCATACATATACTGTATACATAACCATATGATTTGGGGAGGAGCAGGGGAGCCCCAAGGATGAGCAGCAGCAAGAAGACATATAGATTTCCCCGTTTCATTCTGTTCGGAGATTCCATCACTCAGCAATCCTTCTCTCCCTCCGGATGGGGAGCCTCTCTCGCAAATCATTACTCTCCCGCTCATGTAATCTCCATTTTACTCTGTTTCTATCTCTCAAAATTCTCTGTTTAAATGCATACCTCTGTTTCTATCTCCTGTACTCTCTGTTTATATTTCCTGTGCATTTATATTTTGTTTGGTTTTGTCTCATTACTAATTTCCTGTTTCTATCTCAAGAATCCCTTGTTTTTGTCCTTTTCATAATATTTCCTCTGTTACCTCTGCTTGCTCTATATATACTCTGTTTCCATCTCAATACTCTGTGTTTTTCTATATATATATATATATATTCTTTGTCAACCTCAATACTCAGTTTTTCTAAAAAACAAATTGCTGTATTATTTATAACCTGTCCTTCTTTTCATTCTATTGTCCCCCCTTTTCAGGTAGATATTGTTCTCCGAGGATTCAGTGGTTACAACACCAGATGGGCCCTATTTCTTCTTCCCCAAATATTTCCTCAGGTTTATCTTACTTAACTTTCTCTCCTGTCCATTTCTTTCTTTTGTTTTCTTCTCCATCATTTCTCCTATTTTTTTTGTTTTTTCTCTCAATAATTTCTTCCTCTTTTATTTCCTCTCATTTTTCTTGAATCGTTTTGTCTCTTTTCAAAACTCTAAAGTTCTTATGACATTTGGTGTTTTACTTGCTATTTGCTATTTCTTTTCATTTGTTTGAAAACTTTCAGTTCAATCATTCATGTAGAATTGTTCGAAACTTCCTTTTGTCTGGAATTTTCGCACCTCCTGTGAAACATTTTAAAAATTTGGGCCTTTGGCATTATTTTCTATATTAATTACTATGCTAATTCTTTTTGGGGGTTTCAACAAATTGTTTTGAAATTTTCATTCCACCTATTTCTTCATTTGGGAATAATTCACTTATTTATTCATTTAAGATTTATAATTTTTGCAAGTCCTGTTGCTACCTTTGCTATAAAATTTAGGCTCATGCGAAACTCACTAATATATGAAACGAGGGGCGAGAATAGGAAAAAAAAAAAAAAACTTTAGGAGTCCAAAACCCCATGAACCAAAATAAGTAAGTTTGTCTCAAAAAAATATGTGAGTGTTTATGAAAAAGTGGAAAACTGTAAGTCCGGAAAGCCTAAATTCTAAACCTAATTGATCATCTAGTTTTGATTAAACTTCGTTTTGTCTTTCATTGGACTTTTCCATTGTTTTTATTATTGTAAACACATTTAGATCTTGAAACCCTAATAAACCCTACCTAATGCATCATTTGTTTTGATAAAAGCTCATTTTCATGTTGTCCAGACACCACTAATAGAACCACCTCTTCTTGTCACCGTCTTCTTTGGTGCTAATGATGCCGTGCTACCTGACCATATCCACAATGAGAAGCATGTGCCATTGCGAGAATATAAGGAAAACCTTCGCAAGATTATCTCCCACATAAAGGTAAGAAACTAGTCATTGTAATGTATTCTATCACATTTTTAAAGACGTTCTCTATTTGTTTTGGCTAACTTAGACATGGAAAACCATATTTACATATACATTAATATTGTGACATGTGTAGAGTATCAGTGAGGCCACTCATGTGGTCCTTATCACTCCCCCTCCTGTGCACAAGAAAGGTCTACAAATTGCAGCAGTGTAAGCTTCGTCTATTTTGTGCTATTAATGTGGTGGATTGTCCTAGTCAATCCGTACTTAAGACTCATAATTGTTTTTACACCATATACCACTACTCCTAAACTTCGTGCCACATTGTATATCAAATTAATGTCCTTACGATCTCTCTCGAAACTGTTGGGTTCTTCTCTAGTGACACCCCCCCTCTCTCTTGAAACTGTTGGGTTTTCGAGCAATGAGGAAAGGGCTATCTATGGAATTGCTGAAAAATACTTGTAATTTGGGAATTTTGCCAAAAAAACGAAGGAGTTTAAGAGTATGTTGAAAAACATTTGCCTTTAATTTAATGACTGTTGTTTTTTGTGTGTGTTTTCCTTTACAGGGAAAAATATGGAGCTAAGATTGAAGATCCTCCTTCTAGATCAAATGAAGCGACTGGAACTTACGCAAGAGCGTGCGTTGAAATCGGCCGAGAATGTGGAGTTTCAGTCATTGACCTGTGGTCATCAATGCAACAAGAATCAATCTGGGAAACAAGATTTTTAAGGTATTTGTTTTTCATTTTATGCATGGATGTAGATGCAATAACAGTAGAAGTCTTAATGTGTAGTTCTTCATTAGAGATCAATAATATAAAGTCCAAATGCCTGCAATGCCCTTGCTTTTTTCACTGTTCCCCTGAATTCCCCTAAGTTTTGTCGATTTCCCCAAATGCCTTTGGTCTATCCTTGCTCGAGTAATTGTGTGCCATTTAAACAATTATATGGTCAATTCATCTCCCTTTCTCATTTATACATTTTATTCTAAGAATTATGCATGGTCAATCCATCCCCTTTTCCCGTCATCTGGTGGGTGTCAGGGGCATTTGGTGAAATAAACAAGACCTTTAGGGTTATTGAGGGACCAAAAGGTAATCTTATAGTTTTTTTCCGTCATATAGACATAGAGATTTCATCATTCCAATGGTGCTGTGCTGATATCGTGCTATTGAAAAAGTTGAAGATTCACATTGTCCGCTTTGTAGACACTTCAATTATAATCTTGCTTCTGTCCAGGGAAAAGCTCCACAATGCCATTCCCTATCTACAGTGTGAAGATGAAATCACCCTACAAATGTTTTTGAGTTTGTTTATTAACTGGAAGGATGCTTTTTTATTGTTTGCTTTTTGTGTCAGTGATGGTCTACATTTGAGCCCTGAGGGGAATTCGTTTGTCGCGGAACAGCTCTTGCAGCTCTTAGATAACATAGGCTTATCTGCTGGAGACATGAAAACAGAATTTCCAGACTTTTTGAGTATCGATGCTAGTGAGCCGAAAAACACATTCAAATAAGTGAAGTCTTGACCTCTCAGAGACACATTGAAAGGATTGTTAGTCAATTGATTCCTATTCATTTTTTTCTCTTGTTTGATCCTGAAATCATTAATCACTTTTCTATCATGGAACGTTTTACACTCTTTATCATCCCAACTGTGTTTCTTCTCAATATGTATTCCTTGAATTGATATTATCACTTGATTTTTTGTATGGTGAAATGAGCTATTGTATATTTTATTTTATATAGAGAAGAACTCCGAAATGCAAACAGTCCCTGATGCCCTTTATCAACCCCCAAAAATGCGAAAAATGGGACGAGTTGCCATTGTTTGCTCAAATAGCACAAATAATTACCCAAAACGTAAGATGGTTTTCACTACAAGTATTCGGGGAAACCTAAAAATTTAGGGGCATTTGAGCATTTAAAGAAACTCCTGGCGGATTCAGAGGTTTTCCCTTGTAAATGTTGTCACACTAATGGGATCTTATTTTTTATTATCTGTGTGCTATGTGGATATGTATTCAATGGTAAATATCTTTATACTTGGATCTTAAAAGAAAACTATGTATATTTTGATGGTTTTTGAAATGGGTGTCATCTTAATTTTGTTCAATTTTAAGGTCTAATTAGTAAAATAGTTGTAACTGTGACAAAAGTGTCATATTTTGTATTCCATAAAATAGTTACTTTTTTTGATACAGTACCATAATCTGCATTTGCACAGATACTTATTAGTTTGAAGAACTATATACTTCATATAATGACTATTGGTCTCAATCATATGCATGAAGTGTGCATATTTACATTGAGCTTGAACAATTGAATGTGTTTCCTTTGGATTCATGTCTTTTTAACCCAAAGTTTTGAGTGAATTTGTGATGAGAACCTTGTTTTCACGATCTGCAGAATCAATCATTTTGAAAACGAATGGTAAGTTGAATCTGAAGCAAATCAGATAAATTCACTTTGAAAACAAAATTTGGATATTGGGAATCTCGTCAAAATATATCTGCAGCAATCAGCAATTAATCTTAAATTGAGTTTTGGAAACAAGGAATCCCTTGTCATTATAAGTATTTGAAGCAAATTGGTTGCAAGGATTTTTGGCCATTTGAGTGAATTTGTGATGAGAACCTTGTTTTCACGATCTGCAGAATCAATCATTTTGAAAACGAATGGTAAGTTGAATCTGAAGCAAATCAGATAAATTCACTTTGAAAACAAAATTTGGATATTGGGAATCTCGTCAAAATATATCTGCAGCAATCAGCAAAATTAATCTTAAATTGAGTTTTGGAAACAAGGAATCCCTTGTCATTATAAGTATTTGAAGCAAATTGGTTGCAAGGATTTTTGGCCATCCATCCACAAAAGCCACTTCTGATTGACACATGTATGATCGTATCTTATATATCTTCAAAAGAGCTGATTGCATGCCTTCTTTCAACAGCAGGGTCTTAGGATCTTTAGAATGCGTTAATGCTAGCCACCTTTCAATTAATTGTCTGTTACTTTTTTAAGCTCAAATGCTTAGCATAGTATTAATTAGTGACGATTTTCATAACCTTATCCTTGCATTTTGTGATGCTAATACATAATTAGAGACTATTTTCAAGCTTACATAAAAATGTCCATGAGATATACTTCAACAAACTGTAATTAGCCATCAATATTGCACATACATCACACATATATGACATCACAGGAAACGGTTACATTTCAGCAAGAAAAGCTGGTTTGTGTCAAATCAGTACTGAACTAAGACTAGGGAGCACAAAGATTTCGCAGCTCTTCACTCTTAGCAAACCAGCTGGGCACGATTTTATGTGCATGTGGATGAAGATCTTTATAGGAGTTTCGTATGGTTCCCTCAGCTACCCCAGTAACTCGAGAAATATCTACAAAATTCAGTAAGTAAGATGGCTACAATTCATTAATGCTAATATATCTGTGTATATAACATTGTTATATATACACATAAATCAATAATGTATGTATATCGGCATTGGCTTAGTTGAATTCGTTATGTTCTATAAAGCCATATTATCCAGAGGTTAGAAGAGCTTTGTGATGCAAAATTAAACAAAAAGAAAAGTGTAATATAAAAATTACCCCAGAGTATACATTGTAATATTCTCTGATACCCTAGTAGGTTTGCAAATCTAAGTATTCATAAATATTAAAATTAAACAAGGCAAAAGGTTAAAATAATATAATATTTAGCATATTTCATCAGATGTCAATTAAATAGTCATTATGGTCTTAAAATAGCCACTATTTTTATTCTTTCCTTTCTGATTTGAGGAAAGGGGGTATTACTGAGATTTTAAATACTACTAGGGGTATTCCTTTTTAAAATTAAGGGGAGTATACTGATTTAAAACTATTAGCTCTATTATTTTTTATACAAGGAGTGTTACTTTTTAAAATAGGGGTAATACTGATATTTTACCAATGGTATAAAATAGCATTTATTTACACCAAAGATATAAAATGCCTGTACCTTCCTAAATGTGAATGATTCTGTGTCAAAATCATATAATGAGATGAGGATTGTTGCAGTTAAACATAAAACAAGGATCATATCGACTAATTATTGTTACCTTTCAGAGGCTTCTTGTCTTCTGACAATTGTGATATCATGTATATCACGGCGGCTGCAATAGAAATTGGACTTCTCCTGGCAGATAAAACAAGAAAGACAAGAAAACAAAGGTCTATGTTGTTGGATGAGTCAAGAAACTAATAAACAAGGGGAAAAAATATTAACCATCGATCCTAGCTTATTTATCTATCTTGTTCCCCTATATATTTCAAGGTAAAAAACAACAGCTTTAGAGCCTCTTGTACAATGCATATCTGTTGCTTACAAGCACTCTACAAATTTGTTGTATTAAGTACTGTTTTCATGTGTCTATATAAGAGTATGTCTTTGGCCTACTGATCACACTTACTTCAGTCACATTATACCCTATATGTCCTCTTTAGGAAACCCCTTATCTAGATCTATATCTTTAAAATGATCCCTGTATAGAAAAAAAAAACCTGATCTATGGAAATGTCATGAATAATATGCATCATTTTTTATAGTCAAATTGAGATTTTGTATTAAATATTTAAATCTATTCAAACACTGTCCCAGTTTTCGCATTTTCATAAATTTAGTATGTTTATTCTTTGGAGTATTTTAGGATTTTGCGAATATCTAATCAGTTAATATTTTCTTATTTAGGTAAAATGCAAACCTCTTTTAATTTTATTATAAAAAATAGAGGGTTTTACAACTCTTCATGTGCTATAGGTACATATTTATGACTGACCCCAGGGCTGGAACCTAATGATTCAACAATAGAGATCACAAAAAATGCTACCCTGAGAGTTTCAGATCACCAAATATTCAACTTTTCCAACTTTTTAGACAGATTTATTCACTATGTTAAAAACCTTTGTGTCTTCAAATCATTTTGCATAAATAAATAAAAACACCCTTCTCCTATCCAATCTATGTTAATTCCCTTTAAATGGCGATCTTCTGTACATACAAAAGAAGGAAGAACTAAAAAATCCTTAAAACAGATGTAGCTAGTATTTTGCTCACCGGACATCCAACTCCTCTGACTTTTTAACTGATTCAGTTGCAGCTTTTACAGCCTGATTGTTCATGCCGAGATGAGAGCAAAACCTCCTCTGCAAACAACATTAGCAAGTCAAATAGAACCTGATCCAAACTAAATAAGGTAGTGACAAAAATCTACTGAATAAGGAAAAAAATAGTCACAATTTTTTCTTTCAAAGAAAAGAACAAAAGAAAATACACCAAGAAATCGCCTGCATGTATCGTTCCCATTTCCATAGATTTGCCCATCTCTTCTTCGAGGTGTTTAACGATGAACTCTTTAGCCCGGCCAATCTCTTTTTTTGAAGCACCATTGGCTACTGAGCAGATTTCTGTTACAGAGTCACAACAATATATCAGGGGTTTGTTCGATACAAAACTAAACACAGCACCAATATATATATACTTCCAAACTTGTAGTGCACTTGTCACTATACTATTAACTAAATTTTCATAAGTTTACCAGAATAATACCCTTATATAATTAAAAAGCTACTCTTCGCACAATGTATTCTGGTATTCTTGAAACCTTGTTTACAGGGTGTTTTGCTAAATATCCAAAACACTACGGGTATTTTGGTGTGTTGCCCTTTAATAAAATCTTACAAAAACATGAGATCTGACCTTTCACAGTTCTAGGTTTGTCCTCTTGACGACAGGCAATATATAAACATGCAGCTAGAATTGCATCTTGGTTCCTTCCCCTGCTGGACTTCAGATCTTCAATCTTCTTATATATTTCATTTGCTCTATCCTTTGGGTCCCAGGACAAAGCAAAATCAAATATCAAATCAAATCAATCATAGAATCATATCCATTATCAAACAACTCAAGGAAAGCCATTGACTTCAATGTTTCCTTACCGATAACTATGTGAAATCAATCACATGGCTATGAAATGGATTTTAGCATGATTCCATGAGGACAACCAAAATGAAATCATTTATATCCAGCAAAATAAAAAAATGTATAAATAGCTACCCTACCCAGAGTAAAATAAGATGAAATAAAGCATCACATATCTCACGAAAAGAATAATAAATGACTAGAAGTCATCATAACAAGGGAAGAGAAAATGGAAGAGAAAAAAAATGATAGAATAGGTCTTATATAGGAGAGGAGAGAAGGAACAAATTAATAAATTATCATGGAAATCATCACATGGATATTGCCTCAGGTTTTTTCACTACAAGAAAAAAGCTCCACTGCCTATTGCTTCAGCTCTTTGGACAGGTATTAGAATATGGGATTTGACCTTGTTATTTCAACAGAAAGCCCATGAGTGAGAAACTGATGAAATGTAACCAAAGATTCTGCAGTCACCTTAATGGTTGAAACTAGTCCCAGCCTGCAAAATCAAAGAAAAATCATTAAATGAGTGTACTTTAGATTATTTTTAGAGATTTTCTCATTAACAATGTTATAAAAACGTGTTAAACTAGTAAGATTGGGTTGCATGGGGAAATCGCAAAGAATTTCACTTTAACTATCATCTAGAAGGTTGCATTTTATATTCCACCACAAATTCGGATTTTGTTTCTTTTAAATTTTGGAAAGTAGATATCAGTTCGTAAGTATGCAAGTGTTCATTGTTAATGCTAGAAAATTAAGAAGAAGTTCATCTTCAAAAGTGATAAAGGAGAGAGTTTTAGCAAAGAGAAGGAAAAACAATTGGTGGAATGCTTTCAATTTTGATTACTGAACCATCATCAAGTGAAACATAGCATCCTCTTCCTCAGGGAGCTATAAGACAGGATCCTCACTTTATCTGCAGTAAAATTCAGACTCAATTGCATACAGTGTTGTATTAAGGTCCTGTAAAACCTAAAAGGGACTACGCTGGTCATTGTGTTTAGCGTAGACGAAGCAGACAACATTTGCCCATCGAGAGTGCATGGTCTCTCCTATGAGTTGTAACAGGAATAAACGTTGGACATTTCTGATCATTGAAATTTAATGGTTGCTATGCCATGTAGCATGGTAGAATTATTAAGCATATTTCTTTATAAACATTTTTTGCAAAGTAGTAGATCAAATGCATTGCAGAATAGAAGAAGTATAAAATGAATACACAACGTGATCAAAAGAGGAAGCAAGGGAATAGTAAGGGTGAAAGTTTATAAGTGAATAATCAAACGTGAGCATGGTGAGGTTGTTGAGATCTTGGCAATACATACAAAACTGCCATCAAGAAAACCCACAAGAAAACCTAAAAAGAAGAAAGAATTATACGAGAAACTCTGGAAACAAGAATTTGCAAACGGGTGAATGCCTGGCTAAAAGCTAGAACAGATCCCTCAGAGAAAACCAAGGGTAGGTATATCAGGGAATTTTTTCAATTCTTCTATCAGCTGACCTCACCCAATTCTACTACGACCACTCCTCTTGCTTTCCATCTTCTATGTTACATTCTTTATATAACTGCCGCATATGTTTCTTCACCACCTTTCTAGACATTTAATCATTTCCTACAATCCGGTTTCTTTAGTTGCTTCTAAACTTTACCCAACATATTCTTCAATTTACTAGGATTCTATGAGGCTAGTTTTACTGTTGATGCCAACTTTTCACATTGAATGCACTAAAGTCGACTTCACATCGGTGAGTGTGAGATTCACACTACAATTCATACTCACATAGAAAACTCTCCAACTTTATGAATCTCTTATCTTCAGTTAAAACATCTGCAATTTGATCATCAGTTTTAGTGTGAATCACATATGTGAGTATTCTTCTTTTTTTTCTTGAAGAAAAACCTTACTTGGGTATTGCAAATACTTAAACCAATTGCAAAACTAAGTTCAAGCCTTACAATTGTCAAATAAATTAGACTTTCAATGATCCTTTTCAAAGTTGTAGCATTCTCTACTGGGTACCAAAATCAGCTCAAATCAGCTCTCAACTTCACATTTTACAGAAGTGGTGTATGAATGGGCATGCATCCAATCATTCCATATAACCTAAAGTATAGTCTCTTTGAATGGAATTTCTTGGCCTAAAGAAGATCATCTTCAACTAACCTCTTTTATATTGATTTCATGACTTACTACAATAATGAAATCATCCACACAATTCAAAATGACAATGATTCCATCGTCCTAGCTAACGTATACACAAACTTTGATATTTCAAATCCATGTGTAGTTAAGCACTTGATGTCCATGGTTGGTAATACATACAATGCCTTCTTCAATTTACATGCACAATGTAGGAATTTTAGATATTTATTGCATATAAACTTCCCTGCATGCATGTTCATGTACATATTGTTCCCACCTCCTCGTGCATCAGTAGCATAAGCCTCTTCGCTGAGCTCATGTGTGATGTGTGACAATATGATGTGCTTATTGTATTCAAAGACTTGTAGCATACAATTTTAAGCATAAAAATATCCCCAACATTAAGATTCAATAGACCAAATTAACTTCCAATTTAGAAAATACATGCAAGTTTTAAAATGTTCAAAATCTTCCCAGAGTATCCTAAAATTCCTCTAGCATCACCTGTGCATGTTAATAGTTATATTCGTCATCCAATCAACAATCAGACATAATCACCTCATCACAATCATACTCCTTGATATCTGTGGGTGACCAGAAAATAATCCTAACAATAATTTCCAGGCTTTTTTTTACTACTATTTGAAGTTCTGGAGTGCCCTGTTTACACTCGTGAGTATCTTTCAATTCAATTTGCATTTGTCTACATTGACATATCCACCTCCTCCATGCTTTCTATGGCTTTCAATAAGTGCATACCGGAGAAAAATATACTAATCACTCTAATTGCTTTGTCCTTATCCTATTGCAGATCTTTGTGGGAATAAAAGAAAATGCATTCCAATTTCTCATACGCTTCTCATGAGCAATCTTGAGCCAAAATCCTGAATGCCACTTTTTTAAGATGAGGACGGCCATATCCAAAAGATTCCCTTCACAAGAACTGCTGTAATTGCCGAGGTCACATCTATTCTTTAATTGTTTTGATATAAGGCATTATATCAAATCTCAGCAGGAAGAAAAGTCTTTGGCTTGAGTGTCAATTTTCGTAAATAGCATCGCTTCATTTCTCTTTCATCTTATTTTGTGTATTGGGCATGTAGTCCAGCGGTAATCCACATTTTTACTAGCCTGGTTTAAAATCTCTTAACTTTATTAGATGATATTGCAGATGTAGGGTTGAACCCTACTAACTGTGATTACCCATATTTGTAAATCTCTCTCTATCTCTCTCTCACTCGCCTATAAAGCAAACCAAGGAAGTGTGAAATATGATTACTAACCGATCCGCCATCGTTGCAATGCCACGGAAAGCTTGGATAAGCATCCGGTCTGGGTTTGATCCTCGACTCTGCCATCGGCCAAGTGACGGAAAATCTCCTTGTGAGCCGCTTGTCTTTGATATAACTGTAACCAACCCACCATCCGTTAGCAGAGGGTTTGAAGGGCCTCCAACACGAACTGGATCATTGTCCGCGGATTCGTTCGCAAAAGTTCTCCACTCCGAGGTCTCATCGATGGAGTGAGCTTCTAAGACTAGGCCACATTCTCTGCACACCATATCACCAGCTGCATGATCCATGACAACTTCTGTTGCTTTCTTGCATTCTGGGCAATTGACATCGGCCATTTTTGTATGATCCTCTCTCTCTCTCTCTCTCTCTCTTCTTCTTGCTTGTTCTGCTCTTCCTGTCTTTGCTTCTGAGCAACAAAAATAAGTTTTGGTGGTTCAGAGGGATGGTTTTCTACCCAATTTCAACACAAAACCAAACTCTTCGGTTTGGGCCTCTTTTGCCCTACCTTTGGTTCGGTTCGGTTCGGTTTGGCCTCATGGTTTGGTTTGGTGAGGCCAGGTCTAGTCCAAGTTTGGTCAAGAGCCTCCCTTTGATTCCCTCATGATTCCCGCCTCTGCCTCTCGACTCTCGACTGACTTTTAACCTTTGATGCCGGCCTCTGCCTCTCGAGACTCTCGATTGACTTTTAACCTTTTCCCCAGTTTTAAGATAAGGGCTTCAAAACACAACAATGGAGGATGGGTTACTTCCCTTTGAGGTACAAATGTTATTTGGAGGGCTTTGGCATAGGTGGAACTTTGGTTTTGACTCTAAGTCAATGGTGACAAATGGTTTTCAATTAGTACGTTGAACACATTTATTTGATAGCATGGTGACTAGTCTCCCATGACAAATACTTTTGAAGAATACAATGTCTCATGTGCCATGCTCCACTATTGTATTTGACTCTTTAGTGTTGCACACTCCATGTCCAATTGGTCCAATTGAGGCTTGCCTCTCTTTGATCATTTTAGCGGAATTGAAGCCGATTTAAATGTGGCACTTTTGAGCTCTTACAATACTATTGTACAAAATTATTATTAGCTTATTGATTGGACTTTGTTGATACATAGATTCTCCATATGTAGTAAGATTAATGTCAAGAATGAAAAATAAGATATTCCTTAATAATGGAGAGTGTTTCTTATAACTATGGCAAGTCAATTGCCCATGGTTTGGAATTCAACCTTCAAGCTTTGGAAGTGAGTAGTTACTAGTACTAACAACTTCTATGTAAGGAAATCCCTCTATAAATTTGGCATATGACATTCATACTTTTGACCTTGTCAAAGAAGCTTTATGAAATTCCTTTGTTTAAACTTTCTAACAATGTGCACCATAATTTCTATAAAGAAAAAGTCTACATAACATTTATCTATACATGAAACAACAATTTCCATGATAAAACTTGTATTTGTTGGCAAGAACTACACTCAATCATGTACCTATCAGAATTTGTGAGTGTTGCTTCTCTAAATGGAGGCAACCTAGTGTTTTATAGGAATCCTAATTGGAACTTCATCAATGAAACACAATCTTAGGAAAAAAGATAGTTGTTGGATTCTTACTCTTATCATCAACAATGAATTGATAGTTTTGTAAAGTAGATGAGCGAATTTATATATTTGTCATTTCTTCTTTTTTTCCAAAAAAACACTACTTCGCATTAGTTAGCATATATTTGTCAGTTCTTGTGTTCTTGTGTTTATTAAAAGAAACATTTCCACTTACTTTACCGAGTCCATCATAACGATGTATTTGCTATTAAAAGGCAATGCACCACAATGTGTTTATGCCCTTTATGGCTTGTCAATTAAGAGAGAGAGTTATGAAATGTTATCACTGTTTGACAACATGAAGGCCAAGATATACTTTGCCAAATAATTAGGTTTGATAACAAAAATGATTGTATAGAGCTAATTCAATGATTGATGTATATAACATAGCATTCGAAATTGAAAGAATGAATAGAGAATGTCATCTACAATAAAATACTCAATCCTTAAAAAAGAACAAATTCACCACTATGCATACAAATATATTCACGAGAAGATAGATATTGAGATCCTTATTTTTATAAGGTGAATGTCTCCTTGACTAGATGATTTGGTTTATTGAGGCTTGGTATACATATAAAGAACAAACATAGAGAAAACATGGTGGCTCTATTCCACATAGGGTTACATGTCAAAAACCTTATTAACGAGAGTATACAAAACACTACTACTTGAATTCATCCCTCAGATACATAACACTAAACATAGAGCATAGCTTACATTACCTATGAGTATCCTGTAAATGAGCATCCTTCTCTGAAGTCCAATTAATGGTTGTCAATCAAAATTAATAATCTTGTTACGACTGTGGTTCAAGCACAAACCAAATGACAATCCCATGATCAAAGACTCTCAATGCATATATCAAAATTATTGCACAACACATCAAGCTCTGAAGTCTAATTAATGGTTGTCAATCAAAATTAATAATCTTGTTACCACTATGGTTCAAGCACAAACCATATGACAATCCCATGATTAAAGACTCTCAATGCATATATCAAAATTATTGCACAACACATCAAGCATCTACGATGACATTTGTATTACAATAAAAAAGTAAAGTTCTTGATTGTCATTGTATTAGGTTTTAACAATAGTAGATCATATTATGTTTCAACCTCAATATTCTATTAATGTAATAAAGACATGGACAACTCTTGTACACAAGCCATACCATCTCTGAAATATATATTTTTTGAAGTATTATAAAGCTTCTATGTTTACATACAATTAGCACGACAAGTTATCAAGGATTAATTTGCTTTCAATTTTTGCAGTTCTGAAAGTGTGACGACCAAAAACCCTCGCTTCCTCAGATTTGGCAACAAGATTCGCAAAACCTATGCATGACAAAGTTAGAAATTTCCAGTTCATTTCTTTGGCAATTTCTACAACATCAAAATATAGGAAATCATATATGTAAATGTATAAATGCTTGCAAATATATCAATAATCACACTATATCCATGTTATATGTAGAGATATCACTAAAATGAGGTCACACTTTAGCAGTTTGCATTTTCTGAGGTCCTCGATCGTGCAAGATGATGATTGCTCCATTATGTACCTATATTTCCACATATTCAATCACAAGTTACTAGTATTGAGGAGAAAACATCAAGATTACCCTACTATTTTTGCATATCTACTAGAGTACCCCATCACAGGACAGATTTTTTTTTGAAGATTGACGGGTATTCCAATAAAATTTGGTGATTTCCTCTTTTTAACTCATAGCTTTACTTGGGCTTTATTTGACAACTTTGTAATGAATATAGTTAATACCCTCCATTGAAGATACTTGGCAATATTTTCCCCCTGATTAGTGAATACAGTATCAAGAGGAAAGAGTGATCCGAGTGCAGTCCTGTAACCATGAGCCTCAACAACTTCAAGCATTTTCTTTGTAAAGAATCCATGACCCTACAATTAAATACACAATTTATAATCATTTAGTTTCCAAGTACGGATTTCCACACCTTGATATATATCAAAGATTATATATGTACATGTGATGAAAACGAGCAAATTTAAAGAACTTGGTGCAAAATCATCATATCAAAATCACTAAGCTCACATAAAAAACCACATTTAAAATAAAACAAAATCTAGGTCATGTTTTTTAAATATAAGAAACTGCTGAGCATTAAAAGGTACATGAGAACAACCATTTTTTTTCGAATATTTGGATGTCTACTTAAAACCCATTTCCCAACTGTTGGAATTTACAATCAGTTATTGAATAAATCACATATATCTCCAAAACGAAATTTCTAGCAATTATGGTCTACAAGCATTATATACATTTTTTCAAACTATATCCCCTTCAAAATATATGCATTTTTCAAAAATGCTCACCAAAAGAACCACTTCTTCTTAATGTAGCGAATATAATGAGACTTTATACTCGGTCTTATTATACACATGTCAAATCTATTGAATGTAATACAATTTTATGTTGAGAGGAAATATACACAGAAAATAGATCGCAACCCCTTTTAACAACTAGCTGACAAATATTGAAGTGAATGCACATACCGGACGAAACCATTTGATTTTTCGCTGTGCAGAATCCTTGAAATAGAGATCAGTAAGTTGTGTATCAACTTCTAGCAACTGCTTTTCTAGTTCTTCCTGTAGATAAACTTGGACATAAGTTTTAAATAACTTTCAGTCATTTAAACGATATATTCCAAGAATATAAGCAATGACAAAACAAACAATTGTTACAACATACAATAGGAAGTTGCCAACTTGCTTTATCATACATTGTATGATTTGCAACCTCATGGCCTACACAATAACAGAGGAGAGATTATGTATCTGCAATGTTATAGCGAAACCATAAAACCATAAAATATCTCTTTAGGTAATAAAAAAAGTCATAAACCATAAAATTAGTTAACAAGATGTGAATATGTAACAATCACAATCAGAAGTCATAAAAGACCATATGCTATTCAAAATTATGACCATTATCAACCTATCAAAAACATTTCTGTACCTTCCGAGTGTATTTGCGCAACAAGGTCTGGACATTTCTCCATGTGACTTCCAATGATGAACCATGTTGCCCGGCAATCGTTCTCCTTCAATATTTGTAAGAGCTGATTTAAGGGAAAACAATCAAGGAGTCATACCTGGCATAATATCGCAACATAAGTTCATAATGAATAGGAATCCCTCCAAAGGTCACTCTGCTTTCACTATAACCAGAACCTAAAATGTACTGATTCGAATATTGCAAAATAACTTATTTCATATTGCCATAAATTGGTTAGAAATGGTTTCTACCACTAAACGCATAGTTGTATTTGAAGGATGGCCACTGATCCCAGGACTATATCCAAGTCCAAAGCAATTAGCAAGAAGTCAAACATTATCACACTTACGAGAGATTGAGTAAACCATGGTTTTTATTTATGATAGTAAATAATTGTTGTGTAAACATGCACACAATTATGGAATCAATTGATTGATCAAGATCAAAATGATACCAATAACCAAAGATAACAAGAGAAACGATAATGGCACTATTTAAGCCCAAGAGAGCAGAAATAATCAGCATCAGTGATTGAAATATAAAACTCTAACCAAATGAGCAAATTATAATTGTATGAACATGCATCAATAGATTCACCTCTGGGGTAATATCATGATGAGGTCCATCATCAATAGTTAAAGCAACAACTCGATCTGCAAAAAGAGAAGCAGGAGAAGCAGCATTACATTACCTTTTACAAATTCCGACGTGAAATTCAATGAAAAAATCTTACAAGAAGATGATGAAAAATAAACATATCAAGATTATTATAAGAGAAATATAACTACCTGGTGTATGCTGGAAAAACAAAACTTGTGGCCAGTGTTTTTGTGCCCATCTTACTGCCCAAGAAGGCTGTAGAGCAACGCTGCAATTATAATTTAGAAAAGATTATAATTTCCGCTTCTGTAGCAATAAATTGATGGGTAGAATAGGATTTGACCGCATTTACCAGCACTAATTATGAGATTAATCCATTACTATATCATCAAGGTTCTCGCTAAGAAAGGAAATCTTGAATATCTAGTACTTGCAATCAGATCATGAAAAAAAAAAATCTGCTAGGAAAATGCCATCAAATTTTCTTCCACAAATATTAATCCCCAATGTGATTCACATTATGAACTAAATCAAAATAAAAACTTGTGCAAATCATCCATGAAAGTTACAATTTCATCCTTATTTGATCTAGCCAAGGCTCAAAAGCAACAATATATACATGTACTATTTACATATGATATACATATATAGTTACTCTAAATTACCTCTCATGCGAAACTACTTACCCGTTGCTTTATATATAAGGCATATTTCAAACAATGTTCAAATCTCTTATGAGCTAGTTTAAGTGCAGAGAAAATATACATTTTGAGTTCTAAGACCTACCTCACGCCAATATTTCTCGACCAAAAAGCACATAAACACCCAAACACATTGATACACACACACAAATAAACAGAGAGATACATGCATACATAATAGATGTATATATATATATATATATATATATATATACACACACACATATCCGCATCATACATATGTAAATAGATGCATATATATAACCCATATACATACATACAAAGGCCCATGCATATACATCAACATATACAATACATATACGTATATTGAAGCAAAGGAAAGGAAAACGAGGGGCTTACGAGATCCCTGCCACAACAGGCAAAGCGAAGGATGCTGCAGCCAGAGCAGGAAACATGGGGGAGTCGAGAGAAAGGCTTAAGAGGGACGAAGATATATTATTGATTTTTAGACTTTAAGTGAAGACACTTGTTAATATTGGCCAAAAGGAAGTGAAAATTTTAACATACCATGCTTGCTTACTTCTTCTTCTTAAGTGACCCCTCCACATTTTAAAAGAGGCTTTAAATCGCTTGCTTGCTTACTGTGGGCAGAGTTTAAACAAGCCTCCCAAATCTTTGATGAGGCTTCTAATTTTGATCCACATAGGGCTATGAAATACAATGAAATATTTGCATCAGTCGATGTATGTTTCATTAGATATTAAATGAGACTTTCGGGGCATCCAAGACTTACACGTAATGCAAATTTGACTATGTATGGGCCACATGAATCGATAGCACATAAGAATGAATGAATTTAAGTCATTCGCTTGAAATTTGAGCATGCATCTATACTCAATTCTTTGGATATTTGTCGTTTTATATTGAAAATCTATGTGTCAATTTCCAATGATGCTTTTGAAAGGTCTAAATCAAGTTTTGGATGTGTGGCTCAAAGACTTGAATAAAACAATGGTTCACCAAAATGAATGGAACCTTAGTTGAAGTTGTATGCGACAAAACTCAACCATACGTATTCACATGTTGAACCTTAAACGTCACCCACTAAGACATCAAGAACCACAATGTTATACTACTATGAAAACAACAATAAAACCCTCCTAAAAAAATCCAAATGCCATAGCAAGTGTTTTGTTTCTTATTGGAAACATTAACCTCCGTTGAAACTTTGACAAAAAGGATTCAATGTTCACTGGTCGCTATTCTTAAGCCCAATATGTCTCTGCATTTATGTATATTAACATTTTGCCATTCCCAGTTATTGCCACTAACCTTAAATTAATATAATACATCAAGATCCACAACATATGAAAATTTCAAACCAAGGCATGGATAGAATACCTTAGTCACCTCATGATTTAGAAAACATAATTGTAGACTTTAACATCGAACAGAATGGGCCTCAGGTGAACAGCCTCCATAACCTTGTTATAACAAAAATATCCTCATAACAGTGGTTTAGCTATAAATAAGTTTTCATCGTCTTTCTAAATAGGTAAGCATATACTGCAATGAATCCTTGTATCTCACCATTGTTAACACAAATTTCAATGCTAATTCTTCTATTCTACATACGTTCACATAAAATTGTGTCTTACCACCAGCATCTAGATTTAATCCTTTCTTATATATACATATTTGTTTTTTCATTCATCTCATGAGTGATCCATTGTGCATAGCATTGCATTTCACAGAACCAAACCTAATTCGGAAGAACAAAACTACATCAAATGGTTAACACTATACGTTGCAAAAACAAATGGGACACATTTTGCAACATGTCAATATGGTAGAACAACAAAAACATGAGCAATATAAGAGGGTGGCATTCCAAAAAGCCTTTTACAAGAGATCTAAAACAAACTTCTTTATGATACACCTTAGATCCTTTGTGCATAGCATTGCATTTCACGAAACTCCAAACCTAATTCAGAAGAACAAAACTACGTCAAATGGTTAACACTATACGTTGCAAAAACAAATGGGACACATTTTGCAACATGTCAATATGGTAGAACAACAAAAACATGAGTAATATAAGAGGGTGGCATTCCAAAAAGCCTTTTACGAGAGATCTAAAACAAACTTCTTTATGATACACCTTAGATCTTGCGATACGTGAAAAAACATTGTACCCTCCAAAATATATATATATTGCTGCCTCTTCCTTTTTTAGTCCCATGTCATAACCAACATCGAGTTTGCTAACCCTGCATCACCAATATTCACCTCTTTTTCATACTCCAACATTCCTCCTCTTACACCAGGTATGGTATTTGTAAGACGGAATGACCTTCCATTGCTTGCTTCCGCTACTTGTGAACAACAGAATGACCAAAGCAGCTGTGCAAAATCAAACAAAACATCTAGCAATGATCAGAAACGGCCAAGTTAGTAAGCAAATGTAAAGACAAAACTCCTTTTAATAGTACTTGCTTGATAATATTCCCACTCTACTTTGCCTAGAAATGATAGGTTCTTCTTCTGTAGTTCAGGAGTTTAACTCCCAGCCCCATCACACAAAACAGTCAACCCTCATTAAGAGGAAAAACAAATCAGTGTATCGTTAGTTCTAGAATGTGAAGGCAAACCTGAATGGGATCAGCTCGGAAAAATCGACGTTGGCCTCTGCTACCATCAGGAAAGCGAACTGCAACCCTACAGACAGTTGCATCAGCTTGCAACGGCTCATCCGGTAAAGGTGGATAAGTTCTTTTGAAACTAGGGCCATTGTCTTTCTCTGTATCTCCATCTGGTGAAGTAATATTACTGGCTTGTACACTTTTGGAAACCTTTGTCTCTTTCACATGATCAATAGTGCCTTCTAAAGAAGCGGCCAATGCCAGCTTAAGCTCTTCATCTTCATCGACACTCAGCATAGCTATGATAGCCAAACAATGAAGTATAAGGTAAAGCTCTAAGGTATAGGAGAACAGAATATAACTTCAAATCAAGTACTATATTGTCCATTTTAAAGTTTGAAATTACCTTTAGGTGTTTCTACTGATACATAGCTTGATTCCCTTGGACGCTTTGGCGGTGGAAAACCAGCTTGCTTTTGTTCCGATGGTCCTCTGTCCATGTAAGGTACAAGGTCCTGACAGTCAGAGATATGAAGAGAGCTCAGAATGCAATAACCTTTAGAAAACTTGTATAAGTTGGCCCATTCAACGTGACAACTAAAACTCCTTAATAGGAATGTTGGTGAATGAACGATATACATAATGCATGCAGAAGAGACTACATAAAAATAAAACATCATATCATAAGACGAGGTTTATCATTGATAAGTATTAGAAACACAAACTTCTAGGTATACTACGTAGAAATTTCCAGATAACGTATGTACAATATAGAGAAATCCATCCAAAAAATCCAGACAAACGTAAAATATAGCTTCAGTGTGCATAAAGACAAAGAATAGTTTATAGTAGCCTTAGATCCCAAGAAATTTACTAAAAATTATGCAAATATGCAAAAGCTACATAAAATAGTAGTGAAAAAATTGCAAAACGCAACATTATCAAAAGAAAACTGGATATAGCAATCAAAACTCAGAAGTACATTAAATGTGCCATATGCACACACAGATGTATTGAAAGAAAGTTCTATATTATTTTTCAAGCATGAAAAAATCTACATCCAATTGACCTAGTAAATCTCCCATCATGCAATCATTTTTCCCTCTTCCCAAATAAATATTACCTCCAAAAGACGTTCTGCACCAATCATCCCCTCCCATGCACGCATTTTCTGGCCAGTTATTGGATCAAGAATCAATACTGTGGGCATATTTGTTAATTTATAGTAAGTACAGACCTTCCTTCCTTCTTCCGTATCATCGTAAGCCTGTAAGATTCGTCACACATAACATGTCATCCAGATGGCATGATTAGCAATTAATAATCAATCAATTAATTTTCTTAGTTCTGGTGACAATCCACAAAGAAATACAAAACAAGTTTCATAAGAAAAGAAAAGAAAAACAAACCTGCCAAAAAATAAAAACTGTCTTGATCATATCCTTCAGTGTTTCATGTGACCAAGTATCCCGGTTCAACTACATCACAAGCACATAACGTCAAATTGCTAAAAAGCGATGGAGCATTCTAATTCACAAAGGTCTATAGCAAAAACAGCAACTGTATAGCTCGAAAACTCCTTTGTGGATTGCACATTTACAAGAAGCCATCTTCCATGCTTAGCAGCTTCTATCTTTGCCTGTCAAAACAGAAGAACTGCATCTCAGCTATTTATTAGCTCAAATGTTATACCTTCATAACACTATTTACATGCCATACTTGTTCAAAAGATCCTTGAAACATGAGCGTGAATGGGGGCCGATATAGTGCTGCTAGTGAGTCTCTATTCCCATCAACATTTGGTAAAGCATTGGTTGAAGCATGGGAGCGAAAATTTGCCTCATCCTGAAAATTGCGGAATGCATCAACTGAAGTGGGCTGGTTTGAGCTCTGTGGCATGCGCTGTGCTCTGGAAAAAAATACAAAAGTAGAGATAAAACTACCATGAACTCCATTATAATTCAACTACGCGTAAAAGGAACATTACCCTACCGATATTCAAAAATGTCTTCATATAAAGCCTCTCGTTTGACTGGTAAAGGTGGCCTCACATAATCATTACTTTGACTGAAGCAATGAGAAAATTGTTGAATAAAAAAGTTATGGGCATCAAACTGAAATTAAACTAGAAAAATAGAGGGAAAAAATGGGCATAAATAAAAGATAATAGACTAGAAAGATCAGACCTAGGGCCTAACTCAGAAGATTCTGCAGGCTCCTTCCAAGCTACTTCTGCCGGCGCATTTGCTTGAATACCACCACCTCCAGTATCATCTCCAGCATAGAACAGTTGTATAGCTTCCTCCAATTGCCAGCCTGTTGCCTGTTTACATAAAAAATATACGGAAAACAGCTCTAGATTCAAATTTCAAAATAGGATAGAAAAATCAAACTGGTCCCATTACAAAACACATGTAACTATGCTTCAAATATTTAACATCCAAGTGCTTAAGACAAGAATCACCTAATAAGACAATCCTTGCCAGGATGGAAACAGTCAGAAACTCCATGAAACGACTGGCGGGTGGTCTTCCATTGTGACTGCCATTAAAATACTATATGCTCAATGACATCTATGCATCTAGAGCTTACCTCTTTTCATCCTCTAATGCCGCCCATGGTATAGTTTCAAACAGTCTCCAGACCTTGAATGAATGGAAACCGAAATTGCTAGTTTCATCCTCTAACTCTAGCCTGAGAGAGCGTTCACAATTGCTAGTGAAAGGAGACCGAAATAACTACTTGATTTTTGTAATGATTGTCAATATAGAAAACAAGTGAGAATTTTTTGTTACTCGCGTGTGCTTACAAGAAAAACCTTTTAGATCTTGTGCATTCTGATATTTTAGCATTCCTACTAAATCTATGTGGGATGCTTTGTATTTTATTTCTTTTGTTGAGGATTGTTCAAGGAGAACTGGAGTTATTTCCTGAAAAGCAAAGATGAATTGCTTTTGCTGCATTAAAGTCTTTTCATGCTTTTATGACCACCCATACAGGTAAAATGGTAAAACACCTATATTATAGAACAGAATAGATTTAACGTCATCCATGAAAAGACCAATTTTGACCTATGGGACCAAATAAACCATATTATCTTGTATGTGACACTAGGAATCGGCAACGATTTGGTTTTAGCTTAACCGGATTGGGTTTGGTTTGCCTTCACCGATTTGGGAATTTTCAAACTTTGAACCAACGCAATATACTTGAGCAATGGAAAAATGCATCTCCATAGATAGAGCCAATGCAAGGAAATGCAAACATGGGCAGGGATGGCCAAAGATGCCAAAGCTCAAGCTGGGCATGCTCGAGAAGAAATCAAAGCAAAAAGGAACATTAGAAGAAAAAGTCAAGAGGAAAGCTCATGCATCACATGTATGAGTGGTCGGTTTGGCTGAAAAAAGAAGCCCACAAGAAGTTGCCAAGAATCTTAGAACAAAGATCGGGGCATCAGATATTCCATTCACTTAAGAATAGAGGGTGGGAAGAGATGAGTCAAGAGCTAAAGCCCTCCCTGATCATCCACTTCATGGATATGGAAAAGAAAAAAGCTTTCCTTTTAAAAGAAGGGCACACAAAGGGGACAAAATAGATTTAGATGACAATCTCACTCCAACTCAAATGGCACATCGCAAGAAAACATGCCACGAGTGCTCAATGCAAGAAAGGAAGGAAAATGGGCAGGATATCAAGATGGTAAGGTCATTATTACAAAAAAGAGAGCTGCACAACAGTGTATGGCCTTTGAGACCTTATGCATGACTATATGGATTTGCCATGGCTCTCTAATGACAGAACTTGGGCATTTTGAAGATATCTTCAAGAAAACAGATATTGCTATGTATATAGAGACCTATCAATGCATGGCTAGAAAACTCCCCAATGTACAAGGATAGAGATGGGAGTCAGTATATTGTCCCCAACCATAGACAACAGGAAGCACTAGAGGCTCAGGTAGAGTGGTTGTGTTGTACAAAAAGGAGCTCCATGATAGAGTGCATGTTGTGCATAAGGATGTAGATCCATGTTGTGCATAAGGATGTAGATCCAAGCACAGCCGATTACCTGGAAAAACAAAGTTCACTATTTGTATCTGGTAGACCTATTGGCTTGGTAGCAGATCATGCATGTCAGGGATGCACAAGGGATGTATATGCTAAGAAGGAGAGTGGGCTGACTAAGTATAGTTGTGTAGCATTGATTTGTAGTTTACTCAAGAGACAATTTATGTGTATACTTGCGGGGTATATAATGGCATGCTAGATTTAAATCCTTTCACATCTCTAGATGAAATTGCACAAGGATTGTCAAAGTCATTGCATACAGCAACCCCAAATTCCTTTCCCCACACAACAGGCAATGGCCCCAAACTTGGTAGAATCGTACAAAATACTTGGTATGATGAGGAAGGCTGTTATACATGGAGATACTTTGCAGCGTAAAGTAACACAGGATACACATAAAAAACCGAGTGCAACCTTCCAATGCCTCTGTTGAAAATGCAACTTGTTCTCACATAGCAAGATCACTTAGAAGACTTGAGGAAAAACCAGTAGATGATTGCAAAGATGTAGAATGGTTTATATAACCAATATCTATAGGTAGCTGGAAACCCAACAGTCACTTAATTAGGTTCACACTATTCTAACTATGTTCACACCACCCAATAGTCACTTAATTAGGTTCACACTATTCTAACTATGTTCACACCCAACAGTTACCTAACTAGGTTCATACTATTCTAACTATGTTCACACCAAAGTTTTCATAGGATACACAACAAGTGTAACAGCCTCGTGAGGAAGAAGAAGAGATTGTATTTAGCTAAGTTTGACGATCATTTGTATCACTTTTTCCTAGGGCAAGAAAGTAAAAAAGCATGGAAAACATTAAATGAGAGGAAACCTACCACAACTGACCTCACCTCAGGTGAGGCATGAATATGCAATGGTACTATACATATCCCAGGGCAGCCTCCACTTCCTCACCCACATGGATCACACCCACATCCAGCTTTTTTTATTCTACAAAATGTAAGAAATGCCATTGATCAGTTACAATTTGGGAAGGCCCAGGATCATGATGGATTGGTAGGTAGGCACTTTATCTATGCCCATGACATTTTGTTCCCGTTGCTAGCACACATCTTTAATAGACAAATGTGTGAATGTTTCCCTACTGGATGGTTAGAACATACCATTGTGCCAATCCTCAAGTGCCGAGACACCATGATGCCAAGCAAGTATAGGACAATCATGATTGACCATTACTTGGCTAAATTATATGGTTCAATCTTAGAGACTGAATTGAGTATATGAGCGCAGGGAAATGACTGCCGTTCAGCTGGACAGGCAGGCTCTTGGAAGGGGTTCACAACTTTGGATCACATATTTACCATCCAAGCCATTGTTGAGGAGAGCAAAGCCCATAATAAGCGGATTTATTGCTGCTTTGTGAATTTCCAAAAAGCCTTTGACCTTGTGCCGCATGCTCAGCTTATGCAACACTAGAAGCCATTGGTGTCCTTATAGATATGCTATGCAAATCTATGCAGTGTATGGATTCGTGTCAAGAAAAGTGCAGTCTCCCAATGGTTTCTCAGAGGCTGTGGCTAGCACAATTGGAGTAAAACAAGAATGCCCACTATCACCCACTCTCTTAGGTCTCCATATAGATATGGTATCACTTACATAGAGAGATTCAGGGGTTTGGGATCAGGCCTAGTGTGTATACCTATACAAATATTACTATATGCTGATGATATTGTGCTCATTTCTGACTCTTTGGAGGGACTACAAATACATCTAAATGCCTTAAAAGTATTTTCCACAGACAAAGGTTTGTCGATAAACATGGATAAAACTAAAGTAATGACGAGAACAAGATCAGAAGTAGAAATCTTCTTGAGGGAAAGGAAAAGGTGACATACACACGCTCCAACACATACCCAGGAGTAATATTTACAAGGCCTAGGTTCTCCTTATGGAGGCTACTTTTGTCCAACTTTCTCATGGATATGCAGCCCTTAGTGCTCTCGAAAGACAATGTGCATATTTGCAGCTCCAAGAGCCACGAACTAAACTACGGCTATTTGATACACTTTGACACCAACTCTTTTCTATGGAGAAGAAACATGGGAACCGAGTGTTAACAAGTCAAATAACTAGAAATATTTAGAGAGACCTTTAGTCTCAATGATTGTGCCCGCATGATAAGGAGCTAAGTATTGGTGCCCCGCGATATAATCTGGGCAGAGATGGGAGCAGCCCCTATAATTATCGAGGCATTCTTCTGATCAGTCACATGTATCCAACGGCTTTGGGAGCTCCCTGAAGGAAGGTACTCGAAGTTGGCACTTATGTCATCAAAACAACTTGCTGAACATGAAGATATTCATCGTTGGTATGCTGAAATGCAACAATGGTTCGAGTCACATTGCATAAGCATAAACGCATTATCCCTATACCAATATAGCTTGGATTGTCCCCATCTAAACATGAAGAAAGTGGAAAAGAATAGAGTGATCCAAACTTATATTTTTAACTTGGAAAACAAGATAATATGGATCCGCTCCAAAATATCACTTGGTAGGAAGATAGCCCACTATAAGACACTTTTTACACACATTGGAGGATGGATTCAATCATCCAGCCATCTTATATGAACATACATCTATCCTAGGCGTTGTGTAGTGTGATAGGGAAGCTGTAAACTTCATCACAACAGTTAGAGATTGAGGTAGGCAGATATGCATGAACACCATTATAAGAAATAATTTGCTAATTGTGTTATCAGGGAGGTGGAATCTGAAGAACACTATATTTGTCATTGTAGTGTTTTTTATGAAATACGAGGGAGATAATTGCCTCTTTAAGCAAGGCTTTGGCCCACCATGCAAGGTAATGGAATATGTGAACTGACAGTACTTGGGGCTTAAGACTGCTTCCTTGCATGGTGACATTAAGAAGAGCTATATACTTAATAGCCAGATGCTTTTGCAAGTCCTTGTAAGCACCATTTAGTATACATGCTCAAAGGGGAGTTTATATGAGCTAAAACAAGCTCCTAGACCAGTCGTACAAAATGTAAATGAAACAGTACTCTTCATGCATCACATTCGTTTTCATCCTGCAACCGGATGGTTAAACATTACCCTTTAAATCTTTTTGAACGTGTCAAATGAAAGCTGTTATCTTCATGATCAACATTTTCGATGTATAATCTTACTACTACTATTACTATCCCTAAGAACCTACATTTTTCATGAGATCAGAACTACCCACACTAGCTACAAAATCTGCTTCTGAACTCTTTTACATCTTTCATGGAGTGACACATTAATGATTGTTCCTGAGCACAATGTGTAATCCTTCATATAACATATCATTAGAAAAGTGGAAGTGGGAGAATAAATTCAGCAAGAAAAAAATTGCAGAGCAATAAAATTGGGGGGAGGGAAACACTAAACTCCAGGAAAAAGGAAATGCAAATAAAGAGTAAAATACGTAGAATCAAATATACAGAAAAACAAAATATGCATTTGTTTTACTATGCAAAAACAAATAAAGAATATGCAGGAAAACGAGACATTTACGCAGGAAGAAAAACAAATGCAGGAAGATAGACAGAAATATGCAGAAGACGGGAAATGGCAAAGATTACAGGAAATAGATTAAAGGAAAAAAGAGGCTTTGACATAGGGAGGGGGGAGAAGAACCTGAAGGAATTCTCGAGCTTTGAGAGCAGTGTTTCCTGCGATCTCCATGAAGGCCGCGATCTTTTCCTGTTCGTCGTAGTTGGGTCCTCCTCCTCCTCCATCGTCATCGCCTACCATAGCCACGGCTGCTCAGAGATGGATAATCTGATAACCAAAATGGCTTTTGCTTTTCTGCCTTCTTCTTCTTCTTCTTCTTCTTCTTCTTCTTCTTCTTCTGTCTTCCTTTCTTCCCTTCCTTCTGCATTTCCTGTTTTCCTTTTTTTTTTCTCTTGCATATTATTATTATTATTATTATTAATTTATTATTCTTGTTTTAATTTAATTTTCTTTCTTTTCTTACTTATTTTTGTTTTCTCCTTCATCCTTATTTTTGCACTCCTTTTTATTTTTATTTTTACTTATTTTTCTTTCTTATTCGTTTCGGATTCTTATTTTTCTTTTTAATTTCTCCTTTTTCTTATTATATCAATGTTATTTTCTGTGATTTTATTTCACTGTTAATTCTCCTTTTTTCTCATCACCCTCTCTTAGCTTTTCGTTATTTTCCACGAATGCCCTTACTCAAGCCCCTCAAGGAGAGAAGTCGGCCCTCAAACTCCTAAACAAAACCAGATCTCGATGAGAAAAGGAAATTAGAATGAATCGACCCCTCTGACTGTCGAATGGCAACCATCTCGAGATGGGGCTACTAAATGGTAACTTTTTTAAGGTTATAGTAACTTTATGTATGGATGAGGCCCAACACCCTTGCTCTTGCTCTTGCTCATGAGGTTTGTGTGTGTTTCCATCTTGACAAAAACCAATGCCAATTGGGGGGTTTGGCCCATTGTACCTTCTTGCATGTTGAACAACATATGATGCCAATGATCGACTTCGCATATTGTAGGAGTTGAATATGATCAAAATTTCATCCAGATTTTCCAATAATGTCTATTTATTGATGAGTAGATTCTTCGCTTTTATGTCCCACATCTCTTATGAAATTTCATGTATAGAATTAGGAAATCACTTTCATACTTGATTTTAGTCATGTTTTTAATTGTTTTCAATGCCACATTATCCCTTGGCAATTTTACATATAAAAAAAAACAAAGGTAAATAGTAAAAGGGCAATTCAAAATATTGTTTTCATGATGCAATGCTATAAAACTATGCATAAATTCCAAGATATCATCTTTGGAAGTTTGGGAGGTTTGGTATCTCATCTTAGTGACCAAAAAAGAATCTAGAATATAGAAAGAATAAGAATAAGATCTCCTCAATGACTAATATGCCAACTTTCAATCAAAGTTTCCTCAATACAGTGGCTGCTCCTAACTAGAGATATTGCCTTACTTTTTTCCTTTAATTCTCTTTCTATGTTGCAAGGAAAGATTCACAAAATATAGAAATCAAAATCCAATCACTTCGAATGGTGAAACATGATTTCATAATCTGTATCCTATAACTTTGCATGAATCAAGATTTGCTTCTTAATTTCAAACTTGTGCCCTTTACCATGTGCTTACATGTACACATTGTCATTCATTCACACGATTTCTTGAATTTCAGTGTTGTATCATTATGACCACATTATGTTGTGGGACCAAAACTTCATTTATATGTGGCCAAATCAGTACAATCCACTTTTGGGAAAGAATGAAGGTCATCTTTAGGTCCACCAGATGGCAACGGGGCCAACGGTTTGCACCTCTAGAGAGCATATCAATACAATCCACTTTTGCGAAAGAAATTCATATTTCCACCAAATGTTAGTGGGACCATAAAATGATGCACTTAGTGACCAAATTAATACAACCCACTTAGGAGAGAAAAGAAAGTCACATTTATGTTCGCAGAATGCGAGTGGAACCAAAAGCCAATACACTCGTGACAAATTAATACACCAGATTCGGGGAATGTGATTATTTAGGCACATTCAATCGTTCGGAGTGTTATACATGGAACTCTAATTTTACATGTGTGCAAGACTCAGAAATACTGAAGTTAGTTCAAGCTTAACGATACAGTCCAATACAAAGAATACAAAGGAAGTAAAATGCTCTTTTACTCCTTTCTTCAAGAAAGGCAATGATGTGCATGATCTCAAAAAGAGAAAAAAAAAAGCATTACTTGGTGTAATCTCCTATTGATGTATTCAATTCAAAACTGGCATCATTGCCTGGAGTATCGATCAACAAATGGCTTGATTTTATCCGGGGCAAAATATCTTGCCTAGAAAGACAAGAAAATATGTTATTTGTCATACTTGTGCATAAATATTAGCGAAACACGTCAATATACTTACCCTTCAGCATGCTTATGAAAATAACCCTAGTTAGAAATTGACTTTTTGCATAATTACCAGGATATCCACTGTTTTCGGAAATTGCCATGCAGTGCTTACTAACCTTAATTAGAACTTAAGCTATGATTGTAATTTTACAATCTTGAAGAATATCATGATTTTTTTTTTCAAATAGAATATTGAGGTAAATATGCCAAATGTCAAGGGTATGATGTTGTTTTCCCCCCAATATTATATACCTGTATAAACATTCGATCCGCCTCGCCTGTTTGGCCTTGATCTTTTAGAAGGATACCCTGAATCGCAATCAATGAAATCAAACCCATCATTTATAAGCCAGTTTTAGAAATTATTGCCAGACCTGATTAAATAGACATGTTTTTGTTTTGTCACCCACTTCAACAAGTAAAGATAAGCCATTGTATTCTTTGTTAGGTCTCATATGCAACAATTACAATCCTTTCGAGGAATTCATATAGATTTCTTTCTACTGAATATGGTGCAAGTATATGAGATTCCATATATACCTTTGCTAAATAACCCTGAAAATCCTCTGGGTAGCTTTTGATGAGTGAATCATAAACAGCAACTGCATCGCTTACATGACCCCATTCTGCATATGTTTTGCCAAGTAGTAGTCCAATCTTCATGGAAACGGGAGAAAAAGCAGTTCAAGACATTGTCAAAACTTCATAGTATACACTCAATCTTCATGGAAACGGGAGAAAAAGCAGTTCAAGACATTGTCAAAACTTCATAGTATACACTGAATTTTAAACATTACCTGCTTTATAATCACTATATCATCTTGATCTTTCATGTTTGAAGCATCTCGGTTTGATGATGTCAGGAGATCCCTTTTTTCAATCAGTTCTTTGACAGCCTATACCCAACAAGAGAAAAATAGAGTTTGAGTTTCCAATAACTGCGTTCCTTCTTAGGAAATGAGTATTCCAACACAATTAAACCATGTTCCACTAATACATTGAAGACTCAGAGGGCGAAGTAAATGCTATTTTAACACCATCAAAACGGAGAAGATGAGCTGTGAGATTGCACATTCATGTGAGTTCAGGCATATTACATCTAAAGCGTGGGAGTAGATAGGCTATATATATAATCAGGAGTCCAAGCCTTTGGGATCATTTCTAATGTATTTGTGTTTGTAAATGTGTAAATATCGGTTACCTAAATATTTCTAGATGTCTAGCTCTTGCTCTGTGAAATATTTTGCACATCCCTATGACTTGCATTCATAACATTAATGCAAATCTTCTTCATCGACTGCGCCACAATATCTAAGGCACTACGAATGACCATGGGGTATTGTCTACCATCAAATTCGGATCTACATCTTAATCGAGGCCTTTCATTGTTCTGTCACTGATTGCTACTGATCATGCACTTAATCACTCACATAATTCACCTATGAAATCATCCATGTATAGATGACAATGTTCTTTAGTCAAAAATTACAATATGTCTGACTCGAGAATCTTACATGTATAGATGACAATATTCTTTAGTCAAGTCTTATTCTATTTCTATTTACTTTTTCTCTTACTTAGTTACACTTATTTTGTTTGTTGTTCTCAAAGAAGAGACAACATTTTCAGATGTAATCTCTTGTTCAGTCGAATGGACCATTTTGGCCTCTTAAAAGACATTAATATATCTTTCTTCAAGTTTATTCTTACCTCTGTTTGTTTTCCTTGTGAAACCAAAGCTTCAACATAACCCTTCAGCAGTGTGATACTTCTAGGGGACACCTGTGCTTAATTGTTCCAAAAAAGAATAGTAAAAATTTATTTGACTCGGTCAATCATAAACTATCCTTTTAGAACTCTGAAGAATAGAGCGAGGAACAGAAAAAATCCTCCATGTTGATGATAATCAAATTTATAAATCTCGCCATGAAGAGCACAAAATAAAGCTAACAATTGCCCAAATCTGATGATGAGTAGAGTCCAACTTTATTTAGAGCCAGAAAGAACTCGCAATGAATCCCATAAGCCTTTAAACTTGAAAAACAAAATAGTTCTTCTTTCCACAAGGTGAAAAATAGTTCTTACACCATCACGAAGTGTTTATTAGAACTTAGGACAGAGATAAACAAACCAAAAGACTCACTTGCATAGCTTGCCTGAATGTGGCAACACTGTCTTCAGATTTTCCCAAAGCACTCTGTACTTCACCCAGAAGCCGTAAGGCTTCCACATCTGTAGGCCTTGCCTGCAATTTTGTCTCTACATATCAGTTTTTTCAGTATTTTTAATATGATACTCAAGATTCCACATTGCTACTGGTATGATAGTTTCCACATCATTTTCTTCAGAATTGAAAACATAAACCGTATAGCACATAATAAACATGTAATAACAGATTCCATTTAGGTATTTTTTAAGTAAAGAGGAGAGGAGGAAGCTGAGGATAACTTTTTACGATTCAATGGCCGCCCACAGACAGTTGAAGTGACAATATGGAGTATTCTAAATCCAGCATACAAAAGATCATTTTGATCAGCCAGTAAAGATCAACATGACCAACATTAGAATCCTTTCCGATTCGTACTTCCATTATCCCTATTCATGTTCCTTCATTTTCAAGATACGTAGCACAAATAATACTTATTGTTATCTTTTCAAAAAAAATCTTGGTCCAACACTGAGATCTACTTGCACAGGTCATGGTTGTAGCTATCAAATGATCCAACACTGACATCTACTTGCACAGGTTATGGTTGTCAAGATAAAATACGAGGGCCAAACATCAAATGATCTTCTTTCAATAACTTACTGAAGATAAGTGAACACTTACTAATGCTGGGATCCTGTTGACAAAATCATACCCTAGCATTTATGGAGAGTCAAATGAATAGATTAAAATAATATTAATGGCCTAATGTAAAATATAATGAGTATCTCAGAACAAATTGAATACATATCAGTTTTGACATGAGTAAAAACTCATTCATAGAAGTTACAAAAATTAAACCATAGAACTAACATAAATAAGTACATTTCGAAGTCCAAAACATGTGCTGTGCATAGTTTCCTTGTTCACAATTTGGAAATAAATTATAAACAGAACATAACTATTAGAGCAATGTAAAGTTATTACAAAGCAAGTACACATAATATAGGTCTGAAATTTATAATGGATATAAGTGCGCATTTTAAGGGAAGAGAAAAGTTCTAAGTGAGAAGACACATGCATGCATGCATGCATGCATGCCTGTTCTATGGTAGAACTTCAGATACCTCGATAAGGCGGCGTAGCAAAGTTTCTGATTCCGAGAATTCACCTAATTCTGCATTAGTAACAGCTGCTCCCTGCAAAATATAAACAAAAAGTTCTACTTACTGATTCAAGTGTCAAGCAACTGCATGTCTATCATCACTATAAATTAATCGGTTGAAAGAACCAAACAGTTCCATGGCCTGTGTAGGTATGGATATGACCTGGTTTTGGTATCACATAAATTCATGAAGTGTCCTGTACCTAGTTACTAGAATGATTCCTGAGAGTGTATTAAGCTGCACATTTATTCTTTTTTCATGACAGGGATAGACTCTCAAAATTAGAATTGGATGTAACCTTGAGAGTGAACTCATAGCATGAGGCAAAACCTCTCCCATAGAACCTAAACCTTGCAGCAGACCATTTTACCCACAGATACAATGAGTTCCAAATCTTGTCCTTAGAATGAAGATGTGAGTCTCATAGACCTGCAATCACTATTTGAAAAGAGAGGCTGTCCAGGTATATGATTGATGACTATAGACACTCTTAGGGAATTAAGACAAATTTGCATACACTTGTATGTGATTGCTACGGTCACAAATCATATGATATCACATCAACTACTGAATATACAAGTAGATCAAGCTCTAGCTGTCCTTACCAATGAGTTTCATTTATTCTGCATCCTTCACTTCCACAATATCATATTCCATGTTAAGGTTCAGGGGTACACCAAATCCACAGAGACTTGAGGACAAAACTTGAAGGTGGCTAAATTTATAATGGGGCATATAGGTAGTACCTATAAAGCTTTATACCCACCAAAAATAAATAAAATTATAAAGCTTTATATAAATGCAAAAGGGATATAGTTGTAATTATATTAAATATGGAAGAATTATCGAGGTGAAACTATAACCTTTTGTAAGGGCTATTCCTCATTATCCTCCCTAGAGCCCAACCTTAAGCTTCCCTCTCTCTCCTTAATCAGTTTTCCCAATCTAAAGCCCTTTGAGCACTTGTACAAATAACAAACTTGTATTTGCATATTGGAAAACGTCGTCAAAGTCTCATGTGTTCAGTATACAGTTCGGTTTCAGCTTAACCGATTTGGCCTTTTCCAAACCAAACTGGTTAAGCCTTAACAAGTTTGGGAGTTTTCAAACTGGAACCAAACCGATTTCTAAACCGGTTAAGCATAAACTGGTTTAGCCAAACCAATTACGCCTTAGTCGGTTTGGCTCAAACCGGTTCGGTTCGGCTTGATCCATCCCAAACCAAGCTCAAGCCTGAACCAAGCAAACCAAACTCTAAAACAGTTTAACGGCTCGGTTCAGGCTTGAGCTATTGATTATGTGAATGTGCTTAGGTCAGTTTTGTAATGAGCTCAATCTCATGAAACTAGGTCTTCAAATCTTTTTTAGTATCTACCTTAGTCCCTTGAGAGATTGTGCTTCTCAATATACATACATACGTAGATCTATTTTTGTATATAAGATCATTAAAGTTCTCCTCGTGTTATCTTGTAGTCCATGTGGTTATACCCAGCTGGGACTTAATTTATCATACAAACCCCATGGTTTTATGGATGAACTTTCTCAGTGTCCCAAACAGCATATAGAAGTTGCATTTTCTTCCCAGTTTACATGGATTCACTGCATTCTACAGGGATCTAAAATCCTCACCATGGCAATCATAAGGCCTTGTCAGGGAGAGGAGTGATACGCATATGTGAAGAAAACATTATCAAAGACATTTACATGCATAAGCTGAAACGCAAGTAGGACTAAGGTGCTTTCTGTGTGAAGTTCTTGTGCCAATATGATGGCTTAAGTTGATCATTGTTTCCATTACAAACAATGCACCCAGTACAATAATGATACTGTGCCCTAGGAGCCATTAGACTATCTATTTAAATAAAAAGTTTAAAATTTGAAGGTCTATACCTCAAGAGCATCCAGATCATCAGGGTGGATTTTCAAAATGGCTACAAAACCTTGTAGTTGTTCCTGCATCAGCAATAACTTAAAATTTACCTTGAGAACAAAGAGCCATTGGCCAAAAACATTATCAAACAAATTAATCTTATCCTTTTATTCTTTATGTTTTGGTGTTTCATTAATTCAACGCTAAGTGGGAAGACAGATGTTTCTTTTACAAGTACTGATTTGAAGTATCACGGGAAATACATTAGGCTTAGAGCAAAGTTACGGAAGACAGATGTTTCCTTTACAAGTACATTTTTGAAGTATCACGGGGAAGACATTAGGCTTAGAAAGTGATAGGTGCAGAGTGTTGCTCTTAAGTAGCACGAATAGCAAATGATGATGTTGGGATGGTATTGGTGGTGAAGGCTTTGCAAGAAAAGTGGGTAGACAAGAAAAAGTTAAAGTTGCAAAGTAGGTGTTAAGTCAGGGAACCTGTCAACAAAAATTCATTGGACAAACACAGCAGATGGAGGAACTAGAAAAGTTAGTGAGATCATCCATTAAATATTCCTCAATATATAGAAACCATAAATTAAAAGATTCATCAGAGTGGAAATTTACCTTCAACAATCTTGTAGATTCATCAGAGTTTTGTTTTCCAGGGCTAGCTATGTTTTCTTTCTGCACATTTGATCTACATCAAAGTGCTCCTAGCCATTATTACTCAACAAGAATCGGTATATCACCAGGAGTAAATACGTGAAAAAGCCAACAAACTACAAGTTCGAAATTATCTCTAATAACTCACCCTTGATAAGGTATAAGATCACCAAACGCAAAAATCAGGCCAAAAATTACCACTCCAAGCCCTATGCCAACCTGCAATAATAATAATAATCAGTAAATGGTATCACAAGAATGAATGCAGTAAGCAAGTCCATGCACACACATCTCCCTCGATGAGATGAAAGTACTCACCCAACTGATTGCATGGTCACACTCGCATGTACATACACACCATATGTGAGAACATAGCATGTTTGTATAAGTGTAAGTACATACATGTTATGTATGATATGCATGCATATATGAACACATTGGATCTATTAACATATAAATATTCGCATACATGCATAGAACGTAATAAACGTGTTCGTGCAAGCATTCAAATGTTTGAAAGCGAACACGTTTGGAAAGGGGAAAATGTATCCTCCTTTTTTTTCCTTTTTTTCATTTATTATCATTACAAATCAGTTCACCCTAGTGGTAGGTTGTCATGCTTTTGCTGTCTATGTCTTGAGTTAAATTCCCAATTTTCTCATCTCATATCATAACAAAATTTTATGTTAGTGTCATTTTTCTTTTTTTCTTTTTTTTCTTTCCTTACTATTAGTAATTAGTTCAACCTAGTGATGAGTTGTTATGCTATTATTGCTTATGTCTTGGGTTCAATTCCCCATTTTCTCATATCCAATCGTTAGTGTCATGTCATGGCAAAATTTTATGTTCGTGTCATGTTCCTTTTCTTTCTTTCTTTGTTATTAGAAATTAGCTCACCCTAGTGGTAAGTTGTTATGCTACTACTGCCTATGTCATGTTTTCTTCATATTCTCGAATATACGTTTTATGAGTTTTTGAACGTTTGATTATAATTTATAATGACATATTTTGATTCAATCTCTGTAGTTCATACTCATTTCGTTGTAAAGTTCTAGAGTGAGAAGGATAGAGACATCTTGATTCTTAAGAAGCTTTCCAAAGGTATGCATGTGATACAATGCAAATATTGTAACCATACTTATGTTGGTGGTTCACAATGGATTAGAGTCCACTTATTGGGATTGAGAGTGAATCAATATATAATATAGACCATAATCAATCCAATCCAACTTCGAGATGATTTACCATACACGTTTGATTGAATCATTCTCAAATGTGAATGCACGTATGATACGTATGGTTCATTCTATGCATACATGGATATGTTCATACAGGCATGTGCAAATAACTGTACAAATTATAATGTGTATATATGCATGAATTCCATATGTTTATGAGAACTTACTTTTACTGGGAAGCTGACAGTCTCTGAGTCTGGTTTGGAGGGAGGAGAATCATAGTCTATTGGACCAAACGATTTTCTTTGTTCTAGTCTTCTCTTTTCTTCACCAGCTCTTAACATGCAAAATTGTACTCAAAAGTTAAGCCTTCTTCAATGAGTCAGTCAAAAAATAATCCCACAAAAATAAGGTCATCACTATGAACACATTTGAAATGCTTTCTCCATAAGAAAACACATCAGAATTGTACACATGATTTCCAATCAATTCATAATCATGAGCATCACTACAAAACCAGTGGCTTTTTGACACAGAAGGAAAAAACTAAAACAAAAAATATTAGTCCTTCCAACACCTTTTAATCTCATCTAGCCGCTTCTCGAAATTGTCCGTTCCAGCATCCTTCTCCTGTCGCTGCACATTTGATGCAAACTTTGGAGCAACAACTTTACCTAAATCACAGCATATTGCAGGGAATTCAGCAAACACAAAAAATCAAAATCAAAATGCAAAGAAGGGAATAAAGACAACAAACACTACCAGCTGACATGGTTTTATCTTGGTCGTCCGATTCTGCTCCTTGACCAACATCCTTAAATTTGAAACAATAAATTTATAAAGACATTTAAACAGGAACAAGAGTCTGTACACAAATATGAAATGTAGGGGGGGTCCTTATAGAAGAAAATAGATCACACATCATTGAAGCTTGCTATTAGTGCAGTATTCCCACTTACAAGTATATACCGATGTGCGTAAGTAGATGTCTACATACATCATTTCTGCCTGGGTAGGTAAGCCATACGTGAGTACGTGCATAAGTCATATGTGTGTACTCAGGTACATACATATATGCATGTGTATGTACATATTACAAGCATACATACCTGCCTACCTACATGCATACATGCAATACATATCTGTTGAATGAATGGATGTATTATATGTATGAAAACAATATTGATTGATTTAGATGCAATAATGATTATGTGTTTGCCGAAATTAGAGCCTCACTGAGGATTTGGAAAATTTGACACACTATGAGATGTGGATAAAGACAAAGTAGCTATACCTTACCTTGTTGTTGTTGCTTCTTGGTTTAAAACCTTGAGATGATGCTCGGAAAGAATATTTCCAATCTGCTATCTTACGCTTCAAAAAGAATGGTCTTGTGTGCGAAATAGACCTAAACTGAAACAAAGAAGAATAACAACGCTTAGGAAACTTTCCTCTGTAATATACACACATACATATATACATAGACACATAATACATATACACATGGAGAGAGAGAGAGAGAGAGAGAGATCAACCTGAGAAGGATAAGAAACCGCACAATTGACCATAGAAATGGTGAGGAAAGAGCCATTCATCTCTGCATATGCAGAATTATGTCACTGTCTCTGAGTCTATGTTTATGTACATGTGCACATGTACATATATCAGGAGAAATTTGCCGTTTTGATCATGAAGCTTTTCGCTGGGATTGTCTAGACTATATCTATTTATTGATTTGTGCAGTTTTTTGCTCACATGAAAACACCGCCCACACGGTTCTTATCATCGCATTGCCGACATCTTCCCGATGATGATAGGGAAGTCCAATCTCCTAATGTAACGAATTAATGAAATGGCGGCCCGATTATAATCGATTGATACTGCAGTACCCCGTTAGAATCTCAAATATATTGTAGTGTTTAAGTGCAATTTGTAAAAAGGTAAGCTCCATCCACTTGTAAGTTGGAATTACCACACAATATTTTGGTTAGGTATCACAAAGTAAGTGGTTTTAGTAATGGTTTGTCATCAACACTTTTGCTACACTAACAGAGGCATATGCTTATTCTAATGGTTGTATGAATTAGTGTACTTATAATTCTATGTATTGCATTTGTAGTAGGCACATATTGCAAATGATTGAGACGTGTTTTTTACATTTCTAGTTGGAGTATTACTTTGCATATATAACAAAGGACCATGCAATGATCAATGTTTATGTTGCTTCAAAGTTTGTGACCTTAGCCTCTAAAGCACTTCATTTTGAGGATGAGTTATATAGCTCTATCATGGGTTTTCTCAAAATGGTGTGACCTTACACATCATATGCGAAGTGTGGAACTTTAGTTCCTTGCCACATGTTATTCTGGCTATCTCTAACTATCCTATAACCAAAACTTAGGAAGACAATAATGATGTTTACTCCATTGCTAGACTAGCAATGGAGTAAACATCATTATTGTCTTCCTAAGAGAGGGGTGTCAAACCGTTCTAAAGTCTATGAGCAAAGAATGAGAATGAGTGCGAAAACATAAACTCACTTGAGCACTATTACTAACTTAATGCTAACTATTAGGAAAAGACGTGAGCAAGGAGTCGAAGAGTGATCGATAGTACTAACGGTTTCCTCCAATAAGTTACATGTGCCTCGACACTTAAGAGGGGAACTTAAGTTTGGGCTTTACATTAGATAAGAATTAGGGTTAATGATATGACTTAGAGGGAAGTAGATATTAAGAGAGGTTTAAAATTTGTCTCGAGTTCTTTGGAAGACAAGAATAAACCTAAAAGCTTGATAACAATGTCTTTTACATGTTTTACAATATTTGAGCCCTTCCAACGTGTAATTTGGAAACCAACTTTAATATTGTCCTCGTGCGAAGCCTTACAAATTTGAGGTTAAGACTATTGAACTACATAATGGTACATTTGTGTGTCGTGTATGTTTTTAGCTAAATTTAAGACAACATTGGTTTCCTAATTGCAGAATGGCTGGCATAGTTATGCATTTAACATTATAATTTGAAAGACCTTTTACAATTTTTTAATTTCCCACCTCGACAACAATGCACTCCCTCGCATGAGAGTGGAATGTAGATGACATGTCCCCGAGAGGGAGATGAAAGCGGAGGTCGCGAGAAGTGGGTTCGGACATGGAGTGACACAAGATGGTTATAAGCGAGTGATTGAGCCCAGTGAGAGAGGTGGGAGAGGTGGCCATGCAAGGTCTAACAAATGCAATTATCATGACGTCCGAGAAGGAAACGAAGCCAACGAGCTTAGACGTGTGTGAAAGAGCATACGAGCGTGAGCGAGGGTTATAAGTGGACCAAAGAGGGTTATAAGTTGTCATTTTGAAGGGGAGGGGGAGAGATAGTTATGGCCTTCTTTAGAGGTCAGGGATAGTTATGGTTTTTTGTTTAGAGATTAGGGATAGTTATGGTTTAGTTTAGGGGTTAGGGATAGTTATGTAAACTGAGTGTCAGGGGAAATATTATTATACACATACATACATACATATTACACTGGTTGATTCCCTTGTATGTAATGTTTGCTAACCTTGTAGCAGGAACAGAGAGCTATGGCTGCCCGGATCCTCAGAGGAACACTATGTTGGAAAAGGCAGATGCATATCAACCCAACCATGATGACCACCAAAAGAACCATGCCCATGTCCAGCTCTGCTTCAACCTTGTCATCCTTGGATGAAGAAGAGGAACATAACATCATCCCTCCTAAACGAACTGTTTTAAGGTCTCTCGGAAAGCATAGCTCTATCCTCCATCACTTCCAAAGGGATGCGAATTTCCTGCGCCGGATGTTCGAAGAGAAGAGATGGGATTCCAACCTCGAAAAATCTCTCGAAAACAAATCGTCGTCGATACCTTTTCTTTCAGATGGACTGATTGTGGAAGTGCTCAAGACCCTTTCGGAAGCTAGGCTTGCCCTCCGGTTCTTCATCTGGACCATTGAAAATCAGAAGGTATTGCCTTCCAAAATTGCACTCGGGGTAGTTTCTCGGCGATGGTGCCATGAGAAGAGGTTTGACACTTTAATGAATATATTGGAAAAAACATGTCTTCATGGCTATGAAGGGATGGATTCTTCAGCTTTTTCGGTGCTTTTGATGGGTTATGGATGGGCTGGAATGGCTGAAAAGGCCATCCAAACCCTAGAAATCATGCAATCCTTGATGGATAAAGATGAAAAGGCCATTCAAAGCCAAGAAATGCTGCAAGTGGGTTCTTCCAAAATGCCCATTGGAACTGTAGAAACTATGGAATCTTCTGTTGAAAAGGCCACCCAAACCTTAGAAATGATGCAAGTGGGTCCAGCAGAACAGGTCATCGAGCAACTAGAAATGATGCAAGGGGGTAGCACCAAAAAGAACAGTGAAACCCAAGAAATGATGGGACCCATGATGAGAACCGCGGAAAATGTCATCCATACCCAAGAAATGGGAGAAAAGTGTCTCATTCAGGTTCGGCTTCCAGAGGCTTCTCATTTTCTCATTGTTCTTGATATCCTAGAGCGAGAGAAGCTTTTTGATCCCATCCCTGCCATCTATGCAAAGATGGTAGAAGCTGGGTTCTTTCCCAATCAGGAAACTTACAAGAAACTCATCTCAGGGTTATGCATTGCCGGCCATAAAGAGGAAGCTTGGAAGCTTCTACACGACATGAAAGTGAATGGTCTCCAGCCTGAGCCTGAAACATATCGGATTGTCCTCTCAATGTTCAGCAAAGCAAACAAAGTTGTGGAGGTGCTGAAGCTATTTAATGAGATTCTTGAAGATGGAATTGAGCCAGATGCCAAGGCTTGCAATGCTCTGGTGAAGGCGTTTTGTTTGGATCAGAAATTTAAAGAAGGTCTTGAAGTTGTGGAAATGATGTTGGGTCGGGAATTGAACCCGAATCTAGTGAGCCTCAACATGGTTGTAGAAGGGCTCTTCAACTCAGGTGAACTTGATGAAGTGTTTGCTTTGTGGGAAAAATTGAATGACAACTTGGTCCCTACCTTGACATTTCATCATCGGCTCGTTATTGAGCTCTCGAAAGCTGGAAAACTTGCCAAGGCTGAGTTAGTGCTCCAAGATATAAAGAAGAAAAGCTCAACACTGCCTGACGACGTGTCTGCTGCATTTGTGGATGGATTGTCTAAAGTGGAGAGCATTGAGAAAGTTCAGAAGGATAAATTGGGGGTCTTTGCAAAAGCTCAAAAGGATGTAGTAGAGATGGATGATGGATTATCTAAAGTGAGTAGCTTTGAGAAAGCTCGAAAGGATGTGACAAAGATGGATGGCGTATTATCTGAAGTTTTTGACTTTGAGAAAGCTCAGAAAAATGTTGTATGCATAGATGATGAACAGTCTAAAGGGATTAGCTTTGCAAAAGCTCAAAAGGATGTGGTAGACATAGATGATGGACTATCTAAAGTGAATAGCTTTGCAAAAGCTCAGAAGGATGCTATAGAGGCAGAAGAGAGTGTGAGCTGAATTCGGATCATACAACCTAAACCCTAAAAGCTGAATTTATACATGAATCGTAAACGTGAAATCCTAAAAGGAAAACCCTGACCTGAACTGGAACTGGAACCCTTAGATCCTCATCTTATGATTTGTGAAAACTTTACTTGCAATTTCTTCATGATTTATAGATGTAAATATTGGTTCCTTCCATGTAGGTGCTCTAGAAGTGACAATAACATCTCCACACTTACGGCATACATGAAACTCATATAACTATCCCGTGAAATGGGTAGACCCGTGTCTCATGAGTTATAGCAACACCAATTGTATGTAGAAGACATCACTCTGTAGCTGAAGTGTGCAAAAGCTATATATTGGTGTCTTCTGTTCTCTCCGCTGAGGTTGAATTGGTTACTACTTTGGAAATTTGTAATGTTCCAATTTGGTTTCACATGGTTTGCGAAATATCTAGTCTTGAACAACCATTTGCACCAAAAGGGTTTACTACATGATTTTATTTGTGGGATTCCAGTGAAATAAAAAAAATCTAAGTCTGTTGGTGTCTTTCACTCTCTTCTTTGAAGGTGAATTGGTTACTACTTTTGAAATTTGTAATGCTCCCATTTGATTTTGCATTGTTTGCAACATATCTACCCTAAGTTGTACAACCCTTAGTGACAAATTGGTTTACTACACGATCTTATTTGTGTAGAACCTAATTTTTGTATTTGGGTTGCAAAAATCCAATCAATTCAGGAAATTAACTGACATATTCTTGCTTATTTTCAAAATTGTGAATGTGGCGGTTTTGTCAAAGTTTGGTTCCTAACTCATGGAATTAAGCAACAATGATCTCCTGAAGAAAACGGAGACCATGAAGACAATTTTAGAATATTCAGGAAATGAGTTGTACAAAAGGCAAAATATAATTACTAATTAATCTATTGAAAATGTGGGAGAATGTTCTATGTAGAGGCTAGATTACTCAAGATTATTTGGTAGATAACACAATATAGAAGTATCCTTACGATTGTTAGAACTATCACCTTGTTTACTTGCTAAGACTTTTCTCAATCATTTGTGAAAGCTTTATTTTGATGTAATTAGGAACCTCAACTTTCATAGCACATGTAAAGTTAATTCTGAAAATAAGCAAGCATTCTTTTTTTAATAATACACATGCATATTCTTGTAAATTTCCTTCCCTTCTACCAATTAAAATATGCTGGAAATGTGGATTTGATACGTGACGTATGCTAAACTAGAATGACAAAAGATCATACATCTATAAAATCCACTAAAATTGAAGGAATATATGTCCATGCTATGGTGCAAAGATACGTTAAAACCAAACACTAATTAAATGCTGCATTTGCCTCAAAACCCTTTCTATATCACTGTGATGTCCACCCTAACTGTTTTATGTCCTTGGATATCGGGATAAACAAGTAAATGCATAAGCATGTGCACGTAAAAGGCCTATCGTAAGAGATTACATGCAAATATCTACTTTTACAACGAAGTTCCAGCTCCAATTTGCCTACAGGTTAATGACCATTTTTTCAAAAACTTGGAGTAATGAAGATAGCTTGGAATTTAGCCCCCTACAGGTTAATGACCATTCTTTTATTGCAATCTGGAGGAAAAGATGGAAAACTGGAAACTATCACTGCTTATGCTGACTCTGTCATTTTCCATTGCACTACCTTTGATGGTTCCTCTTTTGTGAAGGTCATAATGATAAAAAGAACCAATTAAAATAAACCATTATCTAAAAATACACCATTAACAATGTCCTCAATAAGAAAATGTTCTCCTATATTATATCTTGAAGGCAGATCTTTTACATCATTATTATATTACAGAATTGGTTAATATTGTTGACTTTGAGGCTTTCTAATTTGGCTTTACATTCGGAACACTCCATAAGAAGTTAACTGAGGTGCAATATCTGTACACGCAGCAAGAGAAAGGCCAAGAACTTTCCTTGTGTCCCTTGGATCAATAATACCATCATCCCATAACCTTGCGGTTGAGTAATATGGATTACCCTCCCGTTCATATCCATCGATAACTTTCGCTCTGAAATTCTCCTCATCTTCAGGAGTCCACTACACAAGATGACAACAAAAATAACAAGAGAATTAGAAACTTTATCATTTGGAAGGAAATCTGTCCATTCCTCTCTCTTCCCCTGGTATGGAGTCTATTTATCCTAGCAGTACCATATTTCCATTCCTAGCAGTACCATATTTCCATTAACCCCTGGAGTTGGGTCCAAATCTCACTAATAAACCAATTTATTGGATGATCATGTGAAACATCCACCTGATGACCTTATCGATGGACGTAATGCTCATTTGGTGGTCTCACACTCTCTTTACACCCATGATACATGATTAACCATCCATCTCAAGGATTGAGATGTGCCAATGGAAAGATTAGCACCTCATCACATCTGGAGATAGAGATCCTTGCGTCTAATATGGGTGTACTTATCAAAGAGAGGATGTGTCTATGCTATATAGAGAGGCTACGAGGAGCACTGATCACAGTTTACAAAGAGATCCTAGGTCACTTTCTACTGCCAACTACTTCAGGTAAGTTGATGCCCTGGGCAGTTTACACTATGGAAATTGATGCCATATGGGATCACTGAAGATTAATTTTATAAAATTGTACCCCGTATTAATACATGGCTTCTATACATGGTCCCAATATCAGTGAAATTTGATCAGAGCTGTTAAATGCAGCTAGTTACTTAGAACAGCTGTAGTTTTCTGCTTCTTTCTATCAGAATTTATATAAGATCCACGTAGATGTAACTTTCGATCTTCTAGGCTACAGCCATCTTTCAAAATTTTACTAGCCCAAGCTATTTTTATTTCAGTCTGCTGAACACAACTCTCTCTTAAAAGACAATGACCTGTCTCTCTCTCTCTGTGTATATAAATATATATAATATTAAATGCTATGCATATCTTTTTCTTTTTAAAGATGAAAAATGCTCACCGGAAGACTTTGTCGCTTGTATTTTTCTTTCTCCAAAGGTGCTAAGACTCCAGCTGCCTGTTTCAAATTTTGTTGAAGGATTTAAGTCATTCGATTGGTTTAGAAATCAACAATAGAAAATTATCTGCATATTACCTGGGGCCCGCCCATTACTGATATTCTTGCATTTGGCCAAAGATAAAGAAAGTTGGGACTGTAAGCACGACCACACATTCCATAATTTCCAGCCCCAAAACTTCCACCAACAATGACTGTGATCTTTGGAACCTGATAAAAATACACAGACAAGAAACATGTTAATTAATCAAATAAAACTTTTAGCTTTAAAATAGAGCACCAACAGATGGTAATTCTTAGGACCAAATCACACTATCAGTAGAAGAAAAGATCATGTAGAAAAGTAGAATAACATAATAGAAAATATACATAATTAGCTTCAGGTAACATGGCATGCGCTGTTGTCTAAAGATATGTCATAGATACCACATTACAATTAAAAGCAACATTTTAATATTCATTAAGAAGTTCACAAGAGACTAGCTGCACGATGAACAAGATTCACCAGTTCTGAAATGATGACAGGAACCATAATGGAAGATCCATTATATCAAGGCATGTGGAGCAACACTGGCATGCGACTATTTTGCATACGTTTTAAAGCTCAATAAAATTTAATCATAAGACCAAGGGGTTCTCAATCATATCTACCTATCATTGCACGTTCCTGGTGTGCCTACATATGTTGGCTGGACCATGAAGGGATATAGAGACAATACATTGGTGTTCCCTTGAACCCGATAAAAGTACTAATTATAATTTAACAGTATCACATTAAAGATTGGCAATCCACATTATATTCAAATGCTGCATCTATTTTCAAATTGTCTATTGTGTCAAGAAAGCTTATTGGCGAAGCCTCTATACTTGAGAGGAATGGCAATTTTTGGGCAAAACATTTCCTGGATATATGCACACTGATAAACTGTACATATGACACTAAGAAAAACCTTAGGCCTACCTTTGCACAAGAGACAGCCATTACCATCTTGGCTCCAGCCTTTGCAATCCCACTTGCTTCAGAACGTGAACCAACCTGCATCATTTTGGTTACAAAGATCACTCGGTACTACAATTAAACAAATTTATATGAGATGAGGTTAAACAGGAGTGATTCAGGAACAAACCATGAAACCTGTGATATTCTGAAGAAAAATGAGAGGAATATGTCTTTGTGCACATAATTGAATAAAGTGAGTCCCCTTCAGAGCCGACTCAGTAAAAAGTATGCCATTGTTACCCAATATGCCTACTGTTTGCCCATAAATTCTTGCAAATCCTGTTACCAGTGTCTGTAATAGTATGAAAACATATCATTATAAGATTCAAATGGAATACTCCACATTAAGAAGAGTCAGTAGGACTTACTGTGCCATACAACTTTTTAAATTCATCAAACTCACTCCCATCAACAATTCTAGAGATGATAGAACGAATATCAAATGATTGCTGTCTGTCTATTGGTATGATGCCTTGAAGTTCTTCTGCACTGTACAACGGCTCTTTAGTTTCACCAACACCTTTGAAGGCCCCAGGACTTCTTCTGGAAATCCCAGCAAAATGCAAGTTTTTTACAATCTTTCGCCCAATTGCTAGCGCATGTATTTCATCTGGTCAGAATAGGTTTTTATTTTACCAAATAAGAAAATGCAAATGTATGCCATTGAAAACAGGGAATGTAACTGCCTTATATAATTCATGCTTTTATATTAATAAGCTCAATAACCTGTTCTAAATTATAACTCAAGTTTGTTGCAGTTTAGTTTGTGAAAGAGATTTACAAATTGACAGAGATGACAGTAGTGAGAAAGATAAAAAAGCCTTATCTTATAAACTATACAAACTGATGACATAAGTTTCACGAAAGCAACTCTTATGTGTGTGACATAGTAGTTGCTTGCATACTAACTGAGAAAATAAGTTTCATGCAACCAATTAGTGTGTTTGACAGAAAGAAATACGTAAGTCTTTTAAGAGGCAAAAATGGTCTATGAGACCAATCATGACATCATATCATAAAATATTTTATCTCAGGTTGGAGAATAAACTGAATTAATATTAGATTAGTAGAATCACTAAGGAACTGGATTTTCCTGTTAGCTAAGCACATAACATAGCGAACTTTTAAAGAGAGTGAACCAACATAGGGTGACCCAAAATAGAGAGTTTCTGAAATGAGGAAATTCCCCTTAGTATTTCCTGATGATGTCTTTAATGTTTTGATAATGGTGTTGCTTCCATGGTCAAAAATTGATGAGGCCTATGTGCACCACAATTTGCTATTTTCCCCCATCTATTATAGCCCCTTTGAATATTATAGGTGAAACTCCACTTGTATTGCCCTTGATTAACTTATAGCATAGAAGGGAGAGGTGATAGTAGCTATATTGTTGTTCAACAACTTCCCTCCTGTATTATTGGTTTATAGCAAGAATATTCCCAAGTATACTTGGTTTTTGTATTTCATTTCCTGGCTGTAAAGAATCTAACTCCCCTAGAGTTGGGGTGCGCGGAAACACAGTGCGTGTGTGAGAATGGGTGTGTGAGCAAGAGAAGGAATCAGAGAAAATAACCAGAAATCATAACACACACGGTAGGGGGATGACAGCTTATGCACTGAAGAGAAAAATACATTAATCAACTAAAGTTCATCAACTAAACACAATGGGACAATGGGGTTTTATATACAAGTCCTCGAGGAACTGCCACATTAAATGTGGTTGGTGGAACCTACTCATACATAGAATATCTGATATTCTTTAACCACATTTACACTTGACAACTAACTAGATATCACAATTTAGCTCTTCGTGTAACTAGATAGTTCATATGGATTACATAAAGTGTGCTCATGCACTTTTTCACAAATCACGCTTTTCTTCATAAGCACATGTTCACACAAGTTGAGCTAGATTCTCAACACTAGCAAAGTGGGCCAAAGCTGTGTTTGAAGAGGCCATGCTATCTCTTCCTTATTTTATTAAAAACAGTACAGTGGCAAACATATTCCTTTGATTCCATATCCTCATGAGACAATTGGCAGATATATTCCACCACATCTCTGCATGCATATTTGCCTGAATCAATCTCCAATTGATGTGAAGAGTGCCTAGCTTGCCTATGGAGTGAGAGAAATATCTACCATACGTGAGTCGAATGAAAATTTCTATCCTACAACAAAAGGAAAACTTAATGTTGACAATCTTCCTACCAAGCAGCATTGTGGAGCTGGATCCATGTTCTTTCATATGATCAATTTTAATGAAATCAGTTGAGATCACTCTAAGCTTTTTTGCTTTGGTCAAGTCCAAGTTGGACAATCCATGTGATATTGGAATGGCTTTTAGTCATGTGCCTTGTGAAGGTTGAAACTCCGAGTTTCTACTCCAAACAAAAATGTCTGTGTTATAAGTATAATGAAAAACAGAAGTTGTCAGTGGTTCAAGAAGTTGTATATCTGCGCATTGTCTTTCAAGGGTGCCAAAGGGCTGAATATCCATGAGAATTTTGAACATGGGCAGCCTCTTGTGGGGATAACTGATGCCCTATGTATGTTACACCTAACTATATGTAGAATCCTGTGTATGCCACATTTCCCTTTGTCAATGAGCACACTAGTTCAAGTCTAGTTACCCATGATTGGTTGATAGAAAGAAAGAAAGTCATATTTATACATGTGGCATGTCATGAAGGCATTTAAGACCAAACAACAATACCATTTCACATTAACGAAACAGGTAATATTGTTATGAATCTCAAGGTCATGGGCAATGGCTATACTGAACCAGACACGACAGGTAATTGGGTCTTGGGACAGACTTTGGCTGACTTGGAAATTTCGGTGTCACACCGTTTCACAAATCCTTCTAACCATTGTCGCACTGCAATGATCCTCACTAAGAACCTCACTAGGAAGAATGGCTATGCTGTTGCAATTCCACCCAGAAGGTAAGGTAGTACTCCCACAGGGCCTCCAGCATGATACTCAGAGCTCTAGCCTGAGTAGCATAAGCAACTTTCAGAATTTAATGAAGCTAGTTTGCAGCTAGATTTGATGTTATTAATGAAGTTTCGTTCGATGCAAATATTACAGCTACCAAATAATAAACCTGGGAGAGAGAGAGAGACCATTTGCAAAATAATCTGATACTCCAGACACTTTGCAATGCAATGCTGCACCTCCAAGGTCCTCAGCAGTAACTTCCTCCCCAGTAGCAGCCTAGCACATAAGATATTCCTCAGGTACTGCTAATATAGTTATTTTTTTTAATGCAAACATTGACATCAAATAAAAGAAAAAGTAACATAAAATTACGAAAGATAGTGACAAAATAAGTTATAGAAAATTAGGATATAAAAACAACAACACGATTTGACCAAAACTTCAGAGTTAATTGTAATTTCCCAAAACTACATGAGAGCATCAACTTTGGTTGTTTACACATTTATTACAAAGGAAATTTGTTGGAAACAAACCTTAACAAGAGGAGGACCTGCAAGGAAAATTGTCCCATTTCCTTTCACAATCACACTTTCATCTGCCATAGCGGGAACATAGGCTCCTCCTGCGGTGCAAGATCCCAAGACCAATGCTATTTGTGGAATCCCAGATTCTGACATCCGAGCCTGATTATAGAAGATCCTCCCAAAATGATCTCTATCAGGAAATACCTCTGCTTGCCGAGGTAGGTTTGCACCACCACTATCAACGAGGTATATACAAGGAAGGTTGCATTGAGCAGCGATTTCTTGGGCTCGAAGATGTTTTTTAACTGTAATTGGGTAATATGTACCACCTTTCACAGTTGAATCATTTGCCACCAGCATGCAAAGTTTTTCATGAATCAAACCTATCCCTGTTACAATGCCTCCAGATGGCAGCGACTCGTCGTACAATTGATGTCCAGCAAGCTTTTTCCAATGTCAAAAAGCATATAATGTTTTCTTTCACTTGATATTCGTAAAAACATGGATCAAATTAAATAAAGGACAAAATTCCAAAACGCCCCTAAATTTTTGGATATTTATGAGAATACCTCTTGCACTTCAAAATTCTATTCCTATATAGGGATATTCTGGTATCTTTTTAGTATTGTTAATGTCCAAAACGTTAGGGATATTTAGGGGTTTTCTTTGCCCTTGAATCAATGCATATAATAACTTGCAGAAAATACTGCATGCATAGGATTCGTGCCAGTAAATAATGGAGGTTAAACCACTGAACAAAACCATAAATAGGAGGCATAAGTTCCTCTTAGTTACCTGAGATAGCTCCAAAAAAGGTGAAGAAGGATCCAGAAGATGATTAATGCGCTCCCGGGGCAAGAGTTTGTTCCTTGCTCTATGTCTTTCTACGGTTTTACTACCCCCTCCTTCAAGTGCCTGAAAAATCATAAACAACATGGGTGTGAAGCATTTACACAAGTTCCTCATGATAAGGTATAAGATTTACTCTTTCAAGGCTTCATTTTACTAGAGTCTGGTCTCAAATATATACTTTGAAAATATGAACTTCACTTAAGAGTTATATCAAAGGACATATTCATTAAAGTTTGAATCTTCAGATGTTCAAATTTGCTTCAGGATTGCACAATCAACTTAAAATGCAATGGACGAACCAGCCATTTGATTGATCTTGAAACATTTATATCCTATTTCAGTATCCAGTTACAATCAACTTTAGCAATGAGTGCATAACAAGGAAACATATAGAGGCAGATATTTGTTGCACATCTATTTTTGCATGCTTTTGCTTATCTTTTATGATCAAGACTTTGGAAATATTTATACACTGTCTTTTGCCCCAAAAAATCCATGCACATAGACTAAAAATCAACAAGCGATGTTTGCAGAAAATAGGCTGATATGAAGTTCTTTATCATTGGTTCTATGGGATATAAATCCCAATCTCCAATATATTTATATCATTGGTTTTGTAGGATGTAAATCCCAAGCTCAAATTTTAAGTGAGGACTCACAATGTTCAGGAAACGGATTACAGTGTAACTTGCACTTGCATTATTCTAACACCAACATTAAAAAAATTTATTTGATCAAATAAATAACCCCTAAAACTATGACATTTGAATCCTTCGCATATTAAGATGTTTGTGAATACATCAATTTTATGACAGAATCCTTCCTTTTTGAAACCCAACACAATAAAACAATTTAATTAGATAAAAAAAAGAGTGGAAGATTGCTCTACCTTATCAATATGTCGGTGCAGCTCGGCAACAAGATCAGCCATAGATCTACGATTAGCCTCGAAACTCTCACTCGAGATGTCGATAGAATCACCAAGGACGTTGAGGTCTTGATCCAACGTGGTGGACAAAGATCGATTCTGGTAGCACAAATCCACAGCATCATTGATGAAGGACCAAGGGAGTGTGGCAGCTAACTCGCGAGGCCCTCCTGTTCTTCTCCTTCTGGAAGGTGCCATTACTCCTCGACAAGCTCTCCATAACACCATCCTCCTCTGTTCTGCAGTATGTACTTCTTCTATGTCTCTCTGTATTGTCTGCAGTATGTAATTCACATATTGACTGTAGAGTTCTATTTATACATGTCTTACTGCTGGCGTGGCAGTTGGCATAGGGATAAACAGTCCACGTAGGATTTGCTTTTAAAAGCTTTTTGGTGTTAACTTAAAGAGGAGATATGGTCACCTCATGCTTTTGGCTCTCCTCACACACTTCCTTGTTTTCGCCACTGGTTCAAGTCTCATCGGCTCCGGCTGCTTTTTACTTGAATAGGCGATTCTCTGTGACCTGACCTGAGCCGCCAAGGTTCGTTCATCTCACTCGAGGACATATGCAACTCTTGCCATGCTAGAACGATAATGCCACCACCAAACACACTTTCCAGAGTGCCATGTATCGAAGTAATGGTTATTTGATACCGTTGTCCTCGCGGATCGACTCACTCGAGGACATGTGACTCTTGCCATGCTAGAATGATAATGCCACCAAACGCAATTCCAAAGCGCCTCGTATCAAATTAATGGTTATCTAATACAATTGTCCCTCTGACCCTCTTTGTACAAAAGATGAGGGTTCTGAGATAATAGAAGCTGATGGAGAGGTGACATGTTAGAAACTATAGACATTCATGATCCCCTAACTTTATAACGATTAAGGATAACTAGTAACCAAACTACAATGAGCATGGAGAATGTACCCAAGATGGCGGCATACACTCCATATTGAACAACATTCCGGTTTTAAAAGAAATAAGCCAAGTGGCTATTATAGTGGAGTGCCAAAAGGTTCGACTTTCGACAATCCACAAAACTGTATATACTTCATTGGTTCATTGAAATTCATGAAATATGCCACTCACATAAGAATCCATCAACCTCAAGGAAGGTACATTCAACTAATATTCTTATGCTATTTTGGGAGTTATTTTCAGAACATGTGAAGACAATAGTAACAAAGGAAAGGAAGAGAGGTGAAAGGGAGAAAGTTCAAATTGAAATTAAGTCACAAGAAATGAAAGGGACAACTTGGAATGTGCATGAAAATTTTTCATTGGTTTAAAATTGTTGAGTCATGGGAATATATAATTCAAAATCATTAGGATGTTTTATGTGTATTGAACATAAGGAACATTGGTTCTGCAATTTATGCTACAAGATATACTAATTAAATGCAAGGATAAATCAAGAGGCATATTTAAGGGTTGCTTTGTTTGTAACAGGCTCATATTAGCCACAAGTTTTTAGAGATACTTTTGGTTGATATACTATTACTGAGATGTTGTATAATGAGGAACTATTGCAAGTAGCAAGGGTATGTATGCACCAAATGTTGCCAATGAAAGAAGATCATTGTGGCAAACATTGCTCTTTAGTCTTAGAGAAAATTATTGATGGGGGAATTTCAGTGCTACTTATGCTAGAGCATTCTATCTTTCTCTCTCTCAAAAACTTGAGAAACCTTTAACTCTAAACTTATAAATATGGAACTACAAAGAAAATACATGCAAACATATTTAACCACCACAACCCACAATTATATGGTTAAAAAGGATATTTGATAGTAAATACCTTTTTAGAAACAATCATATTGTGTTTCATCTTTTGTTTGATAACTTATTGTGAGAAACATCTCTATATATACATGATTCATCTATTGCTCATCCATGTGAACCATGCCATGCTCATCAAATGATTGATTATTGGTCATTAGCACTCATTGCTTTTGTGATATAACTTTGGATTGTCTATGTTGTGCATTGTAAATACTTCACATTAATAAATGAATGCATGTCAGTGGCATACAACTGTTACATATATATATATATATACATGTGCAGCAATTACATGTACAAGTAGCTTTTCCCGAGTGAGTGTTCATAGTTATGGGTCAATTAGAAAATATAATTTAGATAGACAATTCATCTCTTATATTTACCATTGTTCTTATGGATGAGTAAATTGTCCCATGTGCTTTCTCATTCTATTACACCACAATTCACACAATACTACCATGTTACTTAAATGCTTCCTCAACTTCATAGGCCATACACCAGCATTTCCTCATGTTTTCTACACAAAATTAGAATTGATTACAGAAACAAATCTATTGAAGTTTAATGTTCAAAGTACATTCAACATGGAGAAGAGACAGTACTAATCTAACCATTTCTTCATTTTCTACGTTTATATTAAACAATAAAATGAATGAAAAAGAATTAAAACGATGCGACACAAAATATCTTTAATCAATCTGCAAATTAAAACTTAAAACAGTTCTTGGAGCACAGGCATACAATATTTGAATATTGGATAACTTTGTTGACAGCACCCTCTCTATAATAGATTGGAGTTTTGACATTTTCTGCAGTTTCCCAGTAGTTGCATTGCTACACTGGAAATAATTATAGAAAAGCAGTGTTATGGATATATGAAGATCTAATGGTATTCAATGCAACTACAAATGACATCAGTAAACACCTTTCAACCACAAGGAAGACTGTCATTTAGCATTCCATTATAGAGAATCAATCCTTTCAAAGTGTTGCTTCTACTAGAAATACTCAATATTGGTCTAGAGAGTCAATCCTCCCAAAGATTTGCTTCTAGTAGAAAATTGACAATGACAAAGCTATGATACAGAACAAAACTTGCAAATAAGAGAGGTTCCATGGTTGAATGGTAACTCAACTTTGGTATATCCATCTTTGGTAACATCTCGACTAAAATATCTGTAAGAATAGTGGGTACGGGAATTATCCTGCTGTAGCACTTGTTGATTGTCAATAAAGAGGCAACTCTATCATTTGTGCACAAATGATGAAGGTTAGGGTAATTACTACCTAAGCTTTCTTGCTAGAAAATCACATGATATATTATTAAAATTTGAGCCCAATTCAATTTCAAGCAACATAAATATGCCGACTTTAATTTTTATATATGGTCAAAGCTGCAGTGAGTAAATAAAGGCAATGCATCAATTATGAAAACTAAGTAATAACATAGGTAATACCATAAACGGAATGGAAATAACTTCAAAGTAAAGGAAACATAAGCAACAGAACAAAAAAAACATAAAACGGAAAGCAAATAGCACCAAGAATAAAGAACCATTGAGAACTTTCCCACCATACTTGTGTTGTGTTGTATATGGAACCAACCTACAGCTCCTAGGTCAAGATGCCTGCTGTGGATAATTTCCATATCCAGGATAACCTGAATAAGCATAGGCAGGACCTTCTTGTCCTGGATGGCCATAGCTGTATCCTTCAAAGCCTTGTCCATAACCATAATAACCAACATTCACTTGATTTGGATCAGGTTGTGGCTGTCCCCAAGCACCTTCCTGTCTCTGCATTAAAACAGCCCATCAGATGAAACATTCAACAGAAAAATATAGGGCTCCAACATGAGTTTTTGAATGTGCAAAAAAACCTGTTTGTTAGCTGGGCTTCTTCCCCATGACAGGCGTACAGATTGCTGCCCAATTACTGATCCATGAAGCTTTTGTATTGCTTCCTCAGCAGAAGATCTGAAGACAAGTGGGATAAAAAGTCATTACTTAGCAAAACTATCATGATATAGCAATGCCTTTGACCAAAGAAAGCATAGATGAAGAAACAGCATGTAAAGACTTTGGCAAAGTGGGGAAAGCCTTTTATGCAATTTGTGATATATCAACACCTTCCAACTAAAGATGAGAACAGATAACAATTATCAACAAGGTCTTTCTGTATAAAAAGGGTGCCTTTCTATACATAATGTGATATGCTCACATTAGCAAATACGAGAATAAATAGATGAAGAAAAGAACAAAACGAGACTAATACCTGTGTGCGAATTGCACAAAACCACAACCCTTTCCAGCAGGAATCTTAACCGACACCAACTCTCCAAATTGAGAGAAAACTTGGCGAAGATCTTGGTCAGATGCATTTGGATCTAGTCCACCAACAAAAACCTGTTAAAAGAATCTGAGCGTTAATTGACTATCCACATGAACTCAATGTTGGAGAAATATCCTACAGAAGCCTTACTGTAGTGTTGTTGGGGTCATTGTCTGTATTAAAACCTTGTGCAGGAGCTCCGCCATAAGCTAAAATATAAGATATAAGGCATCACTTAAGTTTTAGCATCTATACATGAGGGCAAAAGCAAAATATTCTTGTTAAGAACAACCCATAAGGAGATGAAACTTTATCAATCCAACTCACAAGCAGCTCCCATGCTTTTAGGGGAAAACTTTAAGCAACTCCAAAAGAATACAATAAAAACATTTTAACCTCCTAAATACAAGAAGATAACTGGAAAAGATATCATGAATTCCATATGTGAGGAAAAGTGTCATGCGTACGCTACGGAACCAGATTTAATGCACCGAGCACTGACCTAAGACAGAGGCCATCAACTAAACATCAGGATCCTTTCCTGTTGAAGTGTTGTGATGAGGAGCCCCTTATGAGAAGAGAGCCTCTTGACCTCCTGCTTTAAGACAACATTAGCCTTATAAGCCTTAAATACCTGTTTACTTTGATACTTTGCCCAAGTTCATAAAACTTGGCTTAGAGAGCATCAAAAGCTGTGAACGGGAAAAATAGCTAATAAACTTTTAACCAAAGGAATCTAAAAACACAACTACAAAAGTACGATAAATTGTGCTCAGAAATCTTTGCTAAAGAAAGCTCTAGTAGATCATGAACTGTTAAAGGCCTAGGTACCAAAATAATTCTTAGGATTTCAATCTCTGAATCGCTATAGAAGCTTTTTTGTTCCTATGACTAATATCCTTGCGGCAACCTCTTAAAAATTCTACTGAATCTTGATATCTGCTTTACATGCCATAACCTCCCTCAAATTTGTTCACATACACTCGAAGAATAGTGCTCAGAAATCTTTACTAAAGAAAGCTCTAGTAGATCTGTGAATCATGAACTTACTCCAATCTTAAAGACCTAGGGTATCAAAAGAGTTATTTGGATATAAGTGTCTCAATCACCAAAGCAACTTTTTTGCTTCTACGATTCATATCCTTGGGGCAAACTCTTCAAAATTCTACTGAAACATGATAACTGCATTTACATGCCATAACATTCCCAAAATTTGCTCACATACACTCCAGGAATTGGTTCTCAAAAAAACATGAAATTAGTCTCTCCATCAGTCAACATTTGAATACATAAGACCCAAATTAACACAAGCAAAGTGTTTTCGTCATTAATCAATGTTTCTATCCTTAAAACACAGTAGCAGCACAGTGGTAGGTAAATTGACTACATCTGAATCCTTTAAATACAGATTAACAAGACAAGTATACTTTAAAAAATATCACAAAAAAACAGAACAAACAATTTTACTGTGACTACCTTTGGTATTACTGTATGGCTGTGCTATTCCCATAGCTTTTTTTGGCGTTGCCACGCTAATTCGCATGGGTCGACTAGAGCAATAAACACCATTCATCTCTGACATGGCATGCGTTTTTTCATTCTCATCACCAAAGCGGACAAATCCATATCCTTTCGAACGACCAGTGATTGTATCCATTACAACTTTAGCACCCTTAACTGAGGAGTACCGAGACCTAAAAGTTTCTTGGAGAACATAATCTGTAACATCTGGGGCAAGATCACCAACAAAGATGGTATGATCTTGGTTACCATCACTTCTTCGATCCGACATACCAAATGCAGCCCAATTCAATCGGAAAGGCTGTTCGGTTTGAGGCATGATGGCTCCACTGAATGCTTGCAATGCTCTCTCAGCCGCCCCATGGGAATTGAATTCAATAAACCCATATCCTTCAGAGGCCATGCTCTGTTTATTTCGAATTATCTTGACACTTATAACCTAAATATAAATAAAAATAGTTAAGCCCACCAGAACAAGTTCATTCTACTTGCATTGCTGATTAACCATGTAAAAGGAAGTTCACGCCATCAGAGGTACACAGACTCGTCCCCTGACAGCGAAGGATTTATTTAACTAATGACTACAAATTAATAAGATGCTTGTGGAAGGTCACTTTATCAAACCAGATGTTTTACATTCAAGTAAATAAAAGAGTGGACTAACACTTTCTCAAATCAGACAGTAAACATTGAAATAAAATCATAATTAATGCAGAGAAGAAACAACAATAAATCAAATAATATGGAAAAAAAATCAAGATCAGCATTTAAGTAAATTCTGGCATTAACGATTGACTTTCTCAACTGAAACATTTATATATTCAACATTATTTGTGAATCTTTTAAGGAAGCCATAAATAAACAAGGACGCGTCCACTACCAGAAAAACAAAGATCAGCACAAATGACTGTACAGTATAACACATCAGGTTGCTACAAAAAGAATAATAAGCCCAACAGTAGACAAAATGGTAATCAGCAAAATGACGAAACATATACAACAAAAAATACAATATGTGTCCTATAAATATAATTCTCAGTGATGATTCTTAAGGCTATTGAAACCATAGCTTCTTGTTAACTATTTCCGACATGACCAAAAGTATAAAAAGCTGTAGGGAGAGGCTCAAAAATCCATTTGGAATAAAAGCTAGCAAATAGAGAACATAAGCACCAGAGTAGAACACCAATAACCTACAACCCAATAGCCATATTTTGTATATCCATATATCTACGATGTGTGATATCTTATTCATTTTGATGAAAGCATAATAACAGAAATATCCAGAGAAAGAGAAGCAAAATCCACACTGGCATAAGATAACTTATCATTGACCATGTCCTGTTACATGAACATAAATAGAACAACCAATATCCTGAACACCCAAATAACACATTGATCATGTGGAAGACGACATTTGATATATCAAAAGCCACATTAAGAATATACTAGAGCAACATTTTAGCATATATAATGACATATTTGTAGCACAACAGACATTGCTAGCATACAATAGACAGAACCAAAATAAGGAATGAAAGGAAGCAAAAAAACTACATTTGACACATAGGAGTCTCTGTTAGAGACAACAATGGGCACATAAGACCATGTTAAGTTTTAGAAAATGTAACATTAAGCATTAAAATACAATGTTTGGGCATATAAAATATAACATTAGGTATATAAAAAACACATTTGGACTTATAAGACTGCATTTCGGAACCATATTCAGGACATGAAATGCAACGTGTTGCCAGCAAACTCAACGTACAATCCCTATCCCTATCCCTATCTAAGAATGAAAATTGAAGTAAAACAATACAAGTGGAAAACCACATGAAGCATATAAAATATCAGGGTGGACATTTGGAATATAGAAGACTACATTAAGCATTTGACATAATAACTTCGGATTGGGCATACAAAAGACCACATTAGACAAAAATAAATACCAAATTTGAGCACATATGAGACCACATCAAAGGACATGCGAGACAGCCGTTGGCATATAAAACAACATAAAGGCTTTAAATTATATGGATGCATAAAGGATAACCCTACTTAAATACAAAATACAAGAAGAAGAAGAACACAAACGAAAACCAGGACAGGTAAATTAAAAAAGAACAATTGCAGCTTACTTCTCCAGTGTGAACAAAACAGCCGTAGACGTAATTCTCATCCATCCAATACTGTAGATCCCCAATCCATAGTGTTCTAACATCTCCAGGACTCTGAGAAGACGAAGATGAAGAAGAAAGCTCAGTTGACTGCGCCATATACTGTTGCTGTTGCTGTTGTTGCTGCTGCAGTTGTTGTTGTTGTTGTTGAGACATGACAACCCACTGTTGTTGACCTTGATTCTGTTGTGAAGGTTCGTTAGATATTGTGGGCGATTGTTGCATCATACTTCTTCTTCTTCTTCTTCTTCTTCAAATGTGAGTTTATGTCTGTGAGTTCGTGAAGGTGGGTATATGAGCGTGTGTAAGAGAACAGTGACAGAGACAGACAGACAGAGAAACGAGATAGAGGATTCAACGAGAACCCACACTTAGAGAGAGAGAGAGAGAGAGAGAGAGAGAGAGACAGAAGCTTTTTGCAAACCCTAGAAATCTTCAGAGTACAATAATAGCGCTACAGTAGACGTCCTCTGTTTTTTTTCCTATACCATACTATAGAAGTATGAACTATACGTACATACGCATTCGCGAATGTTTCAACCATTCGAGTATGGTAGACACCCTCGAAGTATGGTGTACTTTTGTATTCATTATTTACGTATTATAAGGTAAGTGTTTTTTTAATGTAAGAAAATTAAGGTAAATTTTGTAATTTAAAAAAAAAAACATAAGAATGTTTTGATAACATGCGTATGAAAAAGAATGTTAGCCAATGCATTCGAGTATATTACGTACTACGTACTATACTGTTAGAGACTAGAGTTATGTTCTAAAGTAAGCATATGATAAGGATAACAAAGATAGATTAATAAGAAAGGAGAGAGAGAAATAAGGGAAGATCCACCCGACCACCCACAAGCGAAGGGATCGAGACGGACTCAAGCCTCGATCGGCGTCCGATACCATTGCCATGGCGTCGAGTCATACCTGGTGCTGGCACGCTCGCTACAAGAGTTGACCCCACCACAAGAACGGAGTCTTTACGTAGTCAAGAGATGATAAAATGAGGGTAGCTAGGCCTCATATTTATGGCCAAACCCAAGGCCCCCATGCAAGTTCACACTTGGCCTAATGGGTTGTCCCAATCCCAAGGATTAAAAGTAATCATTTCCTTCTTTACACTCTTGTTCAACCCTCACACTTTATCTACATGTATAGAATACTACGGTACCTTCTCACCACGGGATATTATATGGTTATGCCCATAACACATACTATACTATACAATACAATACTACATTATACATATATGCTATATAGCATATACCTATGTATGTATGTAATAATGTATGTATGTATACTACCTTATCATACATGCGTACATACATGCATGCATGCATTCTGAAACCAACATCGCACAACGGCTTTCAGTTAGTATCGAGGTTCATTACTTCGCCCAAATGCCTCCCTCTACTTCCAACGGTTGAATCTTGGTCGATTTTTACGTTCTGAAAATATGTCTCCCCAGTTGCCTTTCCTGCAAGTAGATGTTGTCTCATCCAAAAAAAATTAAAACTCTCTCTAACCCATTGGTTTCCAAGAGTTTTATTATTGTCAAAAACATTCACACACGAGTCAAGCGTCTACCTTACAAACATGTGTGCCTCGATGTTTTAGCTCTTAGACCCCTCCTATTATGATGGTGATGACCTTCCCTACAAAAGATGTCTCGAGGACTAAACTTTCAAAAACCGTCAAATGCCTAATGAATCCAAAAGCTTTGGTATAGAATTTGTCTTCCAAGGCTTCATAAGATCCAAAGCTTCCAAACCTCTGACATAAAATACAAAGCATTTGGCTTCCCATAGTGTCATCATGTCCAACTCCCTAAGGTGTCTTAAGATCCCACCTTTTGAAATTGGCAAAGTCGACATAACTATTAACGACTTCCATCTAAGATATATCCACATATGTTAATTTTATCCCAATAAACATTATCATATAAGAGTGAATTTGAGCCCATGCATGCCCTTTCAAAAGTACCCACTTGACCATCCATCAAGGTTGAGAGATTTAACAAAGCAAAGAAACCTTCATATATTCATGATGTTCGCTAATCATAAGTCCCTTTGTCTTTTCTTCGTGAGAAAGAAACCTTCATATATTCAACATTTTTGTTTAGACAATTCATGATGAGGAAAACTACAGCAAACTCAAAAAGTAGACTATAAATTATGTTGGTGAATCGTTCATACATTAACTCATTACCATTGTAATCTCAATATATAGAAATGAATTAAGTTCACAAACAAATAAAATAGAATACAACCTTATAAATTGCAACAATGCAATTATACATTAATCACAATTACAAAATAGCACATGGGTTATTGACCAATGCCACATTACATATTATCATGTCACTTTAGTACATATTATCATGTCCTATTCCTATGGTTCACTAATCATAACAAACTTCACCATCATTTTTGAGCTAGTTCAAATCTCAAAGGGCTCTAGACATTGGCTCGCAATCAAGTGCTGCACATCCAAAGAACAAGATATGTATTAAACTAACCAATGAACAAAAATGCTTCAAGGCCAGCTATATTCATTGTATCCTCCACCAAGCATGCATTTCCATCAGTTATTCATAATCTAGGCCGTGTTTCCTAGTAAATGTATGTGTATTTACACACATGGATGTGGATAGATTTAGGTGTCTACATATATGTAGACTGTATACATTATGTATATGGAAAGTTACATATGTGGAGATGTATATTCATATTAGGGACAGGGATATGCTGATGCATAGGTTAGTGTCTTATGTGTATGTGGACATATATATATATATATGCATATAAGCTGCATCATCTTAAAGTAAATGCCACTGTGAAATTGTGAGGGCTTACTTACAAGACCTTAAATATCCTTTTTACAGAAATCATCGGAATACTGCCTTGAAGCAGAACTCTCTGATCATCCGAGACAAATATTTACCGGTTCCAAGAAGGTAGCCAACAAATTACATATCCCTCCCACACATACAAACACTCAAACAATCAATGACTTCTTGCTGTCTTTCCCTCTACTCTTTTAGTATGAAGATAATCATTCACCAGAGTAAAAAAACTTTGTCCAAGGTCTTATGGATTACAAAAGGATTACATATAGAAAACATATAATGATGATGATGATAGTGATGAAGATATGCAACCACAATTGATTGCACACACAAACATGCCATATGATGTGTTACGTATGATTTTCTTTTTCAACCGAATGCATCTTTCTGTATCATTTCATCTGAACTCCATCTTGGTTGATACTTAACCTTGTTAGAATCTCATAATGTTTCTGATGCCCATGATGTTTATGATGACGACGATGACGATAATGTTGATCTATTCTTCAATTAGGTTGAACTAAAACAGCTTCAATCGACATGCTTTTAGAAGAGGCAACAACTTCTAACCGATCCCATGTGAGCTCTCTCCTCTCTTGCAATGATTTTGAGTTCATTTCGTCCTCTTCAAATTTACGTTTACAATACTCAAAAAGCTCATGATCCATTTCCATAAACATTTTTCTCACATTGAATGTGAGGCTGTGGACAGCCTGATTCCAGTGGCTTCTTGCATTCTTCTCTAAGGCTGGAAATATGATTGGCAGAATAACCTCTCGGTTTTGCTGAATGAGGCTTACAATATGATCATTGTTCCAAAAGAATAGTGCACGCTCAGCAACCTACACAACCCAAATTTCATGGAAAAAAGATTTGTATGATAAATATTTGCAGTAAACATCAACAATGGGAGAGCCAAAATCTAATGTCATGCGTAAAATCTAATCAAAGTTGTGAAATTTTGCTAGGGCTTATGATTCATTAGAGACAAGCTTTGTGGAAAAAAAACCATGCATGAATTGAATATACAATCTGTTTATGCATAAAAAGAAACTCAAATTCCAAAAAACAAGTGCAAAATTATTGCTTTGCGAAAAGAATGAAATATATTGAAGCCTCTAAGAAATTGCAATGGACCATGAGACCTGACAAAGATTACAATCAAGAAAAATGTATTTCTACTCTACCTTCCTAGATGGATAACCAAAAATCAGGATTGATGCCTGACCAATGGAATTGACCTTGCTTCATTCTGAAAATATTGATCATGCAGTGACCTGATTTTGCAACGTTAGTGGGGTGAGGAAGGTGTCTTCAAGTCATGTGATGATGGCTTTGAATCTTATGAAGATATACACATCAGTGTCATGGTCCATACTGGCATTGATGATGTTGACATTGGAAACAGTTCTGGATTTGCCAATAAATTTGTTCCCCCCATGAACGTTTCCATGTGGGGTTGCATGGTCACATCTCAGGTTCTTTATCATACTGACTAGCAGGAGCCTTTCCCAAGTGTGGACATATTTTGGTATGTGCTTCCATGTATATGCTTGTGTGCATGTGGTCTAGATTAGTATGTGCGTGGTTGCAGGTGTGCTTGATTGTTTGTGTGCATGTTTGTGTATGTATGTAGGCATTTATGTTTGAATGTGTGTGAAAGTAAAGAAAAAGCAAAACAAGTTTGGGGACCATGTACGCCAAATGCCAAGAGTGAGAAGCTAAACTTTTTAATCTTTACAAAAGAGAAGGTGCTAATTGGTTATGGGGGAGAAAAGTCCTATTGGTGGAGAGCTACATTACTAATAAAAAGAGAGAGAAGTAAGCAAGGGATATAAGCCTTTGAGAAAAAAAACAGCAGCAAGAAACAGAGATCTATTTCATCTTCATAAAGATTATTGTGACCTTTCTAATCATCATCCTTTTCTCCTCCTCCTCCTATAACATCAACATCCTCTTAATACTCCATATCACTATCAACTTCATTGTTAATATTACCTTCACCATATTTCCTGCTTTAACATCATTGTCATCATTATCTCCTTCAGCTTTCCAGAGATTAAGTCTACCTTACTGGTAGACATCAAGGATCCCAATTGGGAGGTTGAGAGAGTGCAGCTAGACAAACAGCTGTAATTGGCTCCTCAATATAATACAAGCTGTTTGTTTTGACTGTTCCTGAAATAGTTATGGGCGATAGTGTTGTCACTGCCTCATGAATTTAAGTGCGATTTGGATCATTTTCTGTTCTCAATATCCAGAACAAGAGCAGTATCTCTAACTTTCAACATTATCCGCCAAGGTGGATCCTGAACCTCTCCCACAAGAGATGTGCACCAAGCACTTTTGATGAGCATACTCCACTCTAAAAAGACATCCACGGTCTTGTCTATTTAAGTGAGATGTGGATATTTTATGTTCTTAACATCCACAACAAGAGCAGTGTCTCAAACTCTCGTCGTTATCTGCCTAGGGGAACCAGTGAACCTCTCCATCAAAGAGACCCTTTTAGGAAGGATGTGCACCAAGCATCTTTGATGAGTGCACTTCATTATTCTAAAGAGACAATGATATCTTGCTCTGATCTCATAAATACTCCAAGCAGCTTGGATGAGCATACTCCATCACTCTAAAGAGACATGCACAGACTTGTCTAAAGACAAAATGATATCTTTCTCTGATCTAAGAAATACACTGGGCGACTGGGATACATAATCATTCTCAGATTCCAACTTCCTGATAGCAAAGCTGACAGACTTGATCCTCTAGAGGTATTTATATACATCATCAAATCTCTATCCAGCACTAATGAGATCATGTCTGGACCTGGTCTATTGCTGTATGAAGGACATGTGACATATGTGTCTCCATATATTCGGCATGAAAACATCAGTGGACATGTGTACAAAGAGGGACTTTTAATTTGGCATCTGCCATGTACTTCGAAACAATCTTTTCATTTTCAGTTTTACCTTCCATGGATAGAGATGCCTAGGTAATTATAAATGGGGTCTGCAAAACAACTTACAAAACTAATAACATCACAGTTTGAGTAATAAATGTCTATCAGAATACTGACTTTTCAAAGTTTAGATTATTACATTACATGTGCTTTATAGGACATGGCAAAAACCGTATGTTGTGCAATCAAAGTTAACCTTAGAGATTGAGTGCACATATCAAGAATAGATATACAATTATCATTGATATTCTCAGATTGATGAACCAAATCCGACATGTCTACAATTCTATATAGGACATAAACAAGGAGTCCAAACAGTTCCAAACTAGACTATCATCAATATTGATACTTGATTCTTGAATTTTGTGACGCGAGTTGAATGCCCAACTAAAAAACAACATTTGGAAGTAACTGATTATCAATTTAGAATTCAAAGAGTTGGCAATAGCATATCAGAATATATCCTTGTATAGCTGTACATTATTTCTTCTCGTGTGGGTATGCATCCTTTGAAATTTCTTCTTCTGTAGGCATAAGCGTGTAATTCTAGGCCATATTCATTGGCTAATACATTGATTTGCATGTCGACAAAACATACACTGCCCATAAGTGCGTATTTCTAGGCCATATTCATTGGCTAATGCACTGATTTGCATGTCATTAGAACACTACACTGCCGTAGGTGAGGTTCTCACAGGAAACAATGTATTCTGACTTTCTCAACAAGCACTAAGCAGCAGAATTCACTTCACTCCTACCTTGACTTCTAAACCACAGGTAGAAATATCCGATGAGAAAATGCCACTCATTCAGCTAAGCAAATACTTCCTATATTTTAGGAGCTAGTGAGGCTATTCTTGTCATTTTAGAAACTAAAAAGGATATTCTCAATATTTCGGGAAGTAATTAAGGATGCTTGCAATATTTTAGAGACTAATATGTGCACTTTTGATATCCCTAAAATAATGCCTGATAAAGCTACATATAGAAGTTTCAAAACTGATTTGACACCAGTTATTCAATAGGAAAACATCATTGATCAAAGGGTACTTTTGATCATTTTGAAGCTCCTAAGGGTACTTCTGTTATTTTATGGATATTTGTTGTATTCTAGAAACTAGTACAGCCATTCTCCAGATTCAGAGCAGTATTTTTTATAGATTCCCTAAATATAATCTCAACCATACCCTATGCATATAAGCATCAAAGCTGAGTAAACACAAAACTCCAAATTTTCATTGACTCAAGGAGACTTTTGATATGTTAGAACTTAGAAAATAGAAAGGGTGCTTTGATATTTCAGAGGATTATTTAGGTACTTCTACAATTTCCCTAAATACAATGCCAGAGACACCAACGCAGAAACATGAGTAGGAAACACCATTTAAATTAAAGGATAAAAGTCTTCCACACCTGAAAATGTGAGCTGTTAAGGCATCGTCCGATTTGCCGAAATAGAGGAACCATACATCGTTGGAATTCCGCTGGTTGGGTTGCTTCCAATACCTCTTCTAATTCTCCTATGAATAGAACTTCCTTATGGCTATTTGTAACTGGCCAATACTTCAGCAATCCTCTTATTACAGTATCGGCGAGCTTCAAATCTTTTTCGACAAACTGAGTTATACAGTACGATAGTTGCCGATGATACATTGACACGCACTTTGGTTTGTGGAGTGGATTCAAAGCCCGAACAAGGAAAATCTTGTGTTCCTCCTTCAGAGGCAAAGCAAATCCGTTGATAATACTACCAAGTATTTCCAATAGCTCGGAAATGCCATTATGTCTCTCAGTTTCAAAGACAAACCTATAGAAAACATTGTTTATAGCCTTCCGAATGAAAGGCCGATGGACCATAAATTTACCATAGATTCGATGGAGGATGGTCTTGAGGTAGTCTCTCTCTCTTGAATCCTCCGAATCAAATAGATCAATGAGCTTGAGTATGAAACAATGATCGATGTAACGTTTAGCTATCTTAGGATCAGTCTCTGACGACATGATGAATCGATGGAAAAGCTCATAAACAACTTGAAGGTGAGACCAAGAAGGTTCCGTGGCAGGTTCATCTTCTTCGGGATCAAAGGAATCAAAAACTGAAGTCTCGTGTATCGATGGGGGTAAATCTCGGAATGCATTTACCGATACCATATGAACCACCTCTTCCATGGCATTTTCAGAGAATTTACTACTGAAAGAGCCAATGAAATCAACCAACTCCAGTAGTGTTTGTCTCTTAACATCTTTTTCCTTCATGTTTTTGGAAGCATCTGGTCCTACAAAATCAAACAAAACGCAACAAAGCCTAAGCTTTTTAATGAATAAACTCTGCTTCTCAGTGTTGCTAACTTCTCTAAGAAGAGGCAACGGCTCGAAAAACTCGTTTTTTCCATCGTTTTCCGCTGTATTCTTCACACCATTGCTGAGTTGAGTATTGTCTGGGGCAGTGGCAATAGAAGGGCCTGAATTCGGGTTTTTGACAAAATTCGCTCCTTCTTTCTCATATCCGTCTGGTTTCTGGGGTTTGTGGCGAGGGAGCTTTCCTAGTATTTGTTTTATCATGGCGATGGAGATTCCTCTGTTCTTTAGCGAATCTTCATTCAGTGGGGGAAGCTTCGGATCGAGCTCGAGCTCAATGCAGGAATAGAGTTTCTGAGGGGCCGGTGCTTGTGTGCGACGCCATGGGAGCAGTACTAGGGCATCAAAATCCACTGAGAATGCATCGGAGAACAGGGGAGGAAAGATAGAGACAGAGAGACTTATAACCTAAATATGTAATAGTAATAATAATTCTAAAGAGAAAAGGAGGGGCTTCTTCTTCTTCTTCTTCTTCTTCTTCTTTCTTCTTCTTTTCCAAATGAGAAGAGAAGGTTAGGCCGAGGAAGGAGAGAGAGAGAAGAAGAGAGAGAGAGAGAGAGAGATGTGATGTGATGTGAGGAGATAGATGTCCAATGTCCATGTCCACCCAAAGGGCCTCTCTCTCTCTCTCTCTCTCTCTCTCTCTCTCTCTCTCTCTCTCTCTCTCTCTCTCTCTCTCTATCTATCTATCTATCTATATATCCATCTATCTTCACACCCGATCTCGAATGACTCTATATAGATTGTGCAACGCCTCCCGCTTCCACCCACCTTTTGCCTGCCCTCGATCCGCCGCCTCGTCTACTCTCACCGAGAGCCCCGTTCTTGTCTGACTGCCTGCATTGCCTCGTTCATGCCATTTCATGACATCTCTGAGGCCCTACTCCATGCAATCGCTCCTCGATCTATATTGCAATGTGATGCATGCAACCTTGTGACCTATTCATGATGTTGTGTAAAATCACATTTGAGTCTGTTGCATTCAACTACTCGATCTATTCACGACATCATCTAAGGTCACTTTGAAAAAAGTGGATGAGATTCACCTCCCCTACCACGATATTGTAACACATGCCATGCTTATAGTTTCGTCTACTAGTGTCGCTTTTATTTTACTATTTGTCTATTGGCTATCTATCGCCTATCATGAGTATTATGTGTGCTTGCATCCAACCTTATCCCCGCTTTAATCCTCAACTAAATCAGTTGTCATGGTCATCTAATAGGTATCTTAATTTTGTACCATAAAAAGTGATGCAAGCAAAACAACACAAGAAAGCCTTTATGTAATCTTTGGACTCGGTTACTTCATCCCTTAGACAAATTTATGTATGTATTGATGTGCTTTCTTGGTGCTTCAAGACAATGCGACAGGTCTTGTGTTTATTCTATCTCGACTATTTGTTGAAGAGGTTGTTTTGCTATAGTAATACATGCTAATGTGTTATAACTTCATTCCAATCAATCTAGCGATGTCTCTGAGTTACCTATTTTTGTCTTCCGAGGTCAAATATGGCCTATGAGACCAAAAATATCACATTTCACGCGATACATGTGAAAGTGAGTAGCGATTCTCGGTGTTTGAGAATTTGTGAGGGAAATTTGTGCAAGGATTGAGCTTGCTCGAAGATGTGTGGAAAACATGCTCGAGTATGATCAAAGGTAGAGCATTGTTTCAAAGTGTAATACTTGACTCTTGAACTTGTTTAGGGCAAAACGTGCATACTCAATGTTCTCATGACTTGTGCACAACGCCCGACACACATGGCAATGTATGTGAGCTAATATGCATGGAAACAAGGGTTTGAATGGCAAACAACGGGACGGGCTCTAACATGTATCGGTTTCCCCATTTTTTTAAGCATATGGTTTTGTAGTTAGGTGCAACATGTGTGGTATAATGTGTGAAGTGTGAGCCTCCACATTTGTTCTATGTCATGATACATTGGCATTGCAAAAAGGCCTCATTCACAAAGGATTTTAGTGATGCACGATGAAGCAAGTGTGTTACGTCCCATCTACGAAACCGAAATTCCATATCTTGCATCTAACCAGAACATAAATTTTGGTTTTGATCTTTTTGCTAGCTTCCCATGCAATTCTAGGAAGTCAATGTGAGTAAGCAACATCTCAATGGGAAATGGTCTTGTTTCAAGGAGGAGGGTGTATGGCATTTGTGACACAATACAATGACATAAAATACATAGTTGGTGAGGATTGAACATGCAACCTTATGTAAATAAGATGTTATACTCAACCATTTTGATATGACCTTATATTTGAATAATGTGTTTGATCTAAAAATACTCCATAGTCACGTACCTCTAGAAACTTCTAGAACTAGAAGGTTCTAGAGGATTCTAGAATATTCTCCAGGTTCTTCGCCTCATCACTTCCAAGTCCACATTTGTAGCCTTGTCGGTTGTATCCTCGTCGTCCGTGCTCCGTCATAGTCCATTGTTGGTGTGTATGTGACCGTTTGTTTCTTAACTCGTAGAAAAATGTTTTTGGACATTTTCAAACTCTTTCCAAGTAGAGTTAGGGATGCAACTACCCCATAGAGAAGCACCCACGTCATCAATGTGTGGAAAAGGTATTTCTTGAGGACCCAACACTTAATATTCTCCATGCTTTCTCTCTTTCCTACCTTGTGTGTAGTGTAGCACATTCATTCCATCTATGACTTAAAGGAACTTCAAGGCCATTATATTTAAAGATATCTATACATTTATGTGGCTCATCATTGTATAGAATGCATGGTTTATCTTTGTTTTGGCTCTTCACAAGCATAATCTTTGTTTTAGAGCCGTTGGCTGTTAATTTAGTATGCATGCAAAAAATTCCAATGCCTTCATAAGCTTATGTGCATCTCCGAAAGTATTTGCAAAAAACACTACATCATCCACATATAACAAAAGCAAAATGACTACATTCCCAATGGTGAATTCTTCAACGCCTTCTTCCTTCACAAACTTGGCAACCATTTCTTACGTTTATCAATGGATACATACATACATACATACATGTATATAGAGAGACATATAATGAGTTTTTGATATGTACTAAGGGAATTGGTCTTTACGTGCAACAAGTATCGATCTCACCCAAGTGTATTTACATCCGATGTATATTATTGTATGTATATTCATCATGGATGTTCTTCACAAGCCTTCTTGCAACTCGTTGTCATGTTGGCTGGTTGGAAAGGGATGCGCTTACTTCAAATCCATAATGGAAGTTTATCGTATTTTTCCTTGTATACAACAATATAGTGAGTTGCATGGTAGATCGATTTGGTCGCTTTGGATGTCGATACGAAGCTAAAGGCATTCTTCATACAATGTTGGTGACACCAAATTCCATTGGTTCAGGTTAGACGCGATAGAGACCGGTCAGAGTCGGGTTCGTTACGAGTGTCTCTATGCATGCATTCATACATGTACATATCTATTGATGTAATCATGTATGTATCAATATGTATGTATGTATGTATCATGTATGTATATGTATGTATGTATGTATGTGGGTGGAAAAGAGAGCTCTGTCTCTGAGGCAAAAGGAGAGCTGACGCAGGGAGAGCCGGAGCGTTTAACGTCGTCCATACATTAAACGTTTAACGTTTTGCCTGGTCTCGGGTTCTCTCCTCCCTTCCTCCCTTCCTCCCCCCCCCCTTCCCTCGGTAAGGTTTTTCCCAATTTGCCTGCTTTGTTTCTTGATTTTCCTATATATATATATATATATATATATATATATATATTTGCAGATAATTAGTGGTGATTTCTTCTTCCTCTCATTCTCGTTGATCCAGATCAGTATATATATATATATATTTATATTTATAATATAATTTGGTAATCATCAGGATTTCTTGAATGCTATTTTTTCATGGCTATAGATGTCAATCAAGGCTTTCTTTCCACTCAAATAAAGATCTGATATTTAGGGTTTCTCCAAGGTAAAGCTCCGAGTTTAGTTTTTTTTTCTCACATAATATGTTGATATATACGCTTTCTTTCCAATAAAGATGTCACATTAAGCTTTAAGAACTTGGATGTTTTTGGGTTGCTGCTAGATAAAGCTATGAATGAATTTAGGGGTGATCCCAGACGAAGATATGGATGTTTAAGGTTTTTACTCAGATAAAGATATCGATATTTAGGGTTTCTATCATATGAAGAGACGAGTTTAATGAACATGTTTTTTCAATTAGACATGGCTTCCAAAAGCATATAATGGGGCAAAGGTCTTGAATGATCAAATTTTAAGCTTGATACATGAATGAAGATGCTCATCAAAAGACTGAATCGAATAGGGAATCCAAATTGTTTTTACTTTTTTCTTCTCGATTTAGATTCTTAAGTTTTTATTTAGACAAATCCACCACCACCTCAAAGAATTAAGGTGATGTCATGGACACCTCTGATTGGTGTGGAAATATCCAAGACTCCTTGAATTTAGTTGTGAAATGTATTTAGAGGGTTTGCATATGGTCACTGAAAATAGTCATCGAATATATGTCAAGGGTTTGAATATATTCATAGCAAAGAGCCATTCTTCTATTTGAGGATGTTATTAAACTCTGACTGCATACAAGGCCAAGTAGTTTGCAAATGAATAATCCTAGTTTTTCTTTATTCTTGACAAATTCTACTTTGCAACAATAGGAAACATGGACATTAAAGGATCTGAAGAGGCAATGATCCTATGTAATATGGACTCACTTTGTTTGCCCCATTTATGACAAATTCTCCTCCTCAAACAATTGGAAAAACTGAAATAGGATTGAAAAAGTAAAATTCACATTCCTATGAATGCTTAGTTGCCACATGTCAGTTCCAACAAGGTTCAAATTCATGCTCTTTATTTGTATGGTCTAATGAGCTTCCCCAATATTCCATTGTTATCACATGTATATAACCACTGTGTGGGGCCAATCATAATAACTTCTTAACCTCAAAGTGCATGCGCTCTACATGCCTCATGATTTGTCCCTATGGTGAATGAACTAATAATCAGTAGAGCTAAACAAGCAAAGATTGACATGATCAAATACCAAACATTAGATTGGAAAGACCAAAAATTGCAAAAGCTACTGAAAAGTTTATAAAAACAAGCAAGAAATGACCAGCTAAATTGGAATCTTACCATTACTCTAGACTGTTGATGGAATTCTGGTCACCATTAACAGGAGTTCATAGTGACACTGCTGTCGCTTGTTCTTTAGTGTTGATATTCCTGTTACTGCAAAAAAGAATGCCTAAGTTATGCCAGTATCTGATTGCATTAATAATCACAGAAAGAAAGCGTATAAGATCTATGAAGAGGTGTCCTTGAATACCTTTAGCAGGCTAGTGTATTCTTGAAAGAGTGTTACATAGTGTAACGTAAGATACAATTACTTATGCTAGTATCTGATTGAATTAATAATCACAGAAAGAAAGCGTATAAGATCCATGAAGAGGTGTCCTTGAATACCTTTATCAGGCTAGTGTGTTCATGAAAGAATGTTACATAGTGTAACGTAGGATACAATTACTTATGCTAGTAGCTAATTGCATTAATAATCACAGGAAAAAAGCGTATAAGATCTATGAAGAGGTGTCCTTGAATACCTTTAGCAGGCTAATGTATTCTTGAAAGAGTATTACATTGTGTACTGTAGGACACAATTACTTATGCCCAATCTTTCATCATTAAATTTGATTAGGATATTTTATATGCAAATAAGAAACAGCTCTCTCTATTGGATTGATGTTGTATATACGTATGTTTAGAACACCCTCAGGGTTTATGACATTCTACATAATACTCTTTTAACATTGTTTTTTGTGCTATCAAAGATCACCTCAATAACTATATGTAAAAGAGAATTCATCTCACTTTTACCCTTCAACAATTGTATATCATCATGGTACTGTCAATCACAGATTGAGTTTGAATGTTTCTTTAGTTTATATGTGCAATTTTCTGATAGGAAAATTAATAATGCAGTTTTAGGACATGAAATAGAAATTTTCTTTTATAAACCATGAATGGCATAGTGTTTTCCTTCTTTGTATAACCGTCTGAAATCTCATAATAGGAAAATGAATGGGGAAAAAATTTGAAATATCTTTGAGTTATTATTGTTTATTTCCCAAGTGCCCTTATGGTTCCAGTGTCTTCTATGAACTGCCCCTGGTCAAACCTGAAAAAGAAGAATTGACTAGTAGTTGCTCAAATAGTAGAAATAATTGAGGAAAAAAGGATGGAAATGACCATTTAATTGATCGAGAGAGGGTTAACTGAGCGTGCGTGGAGAAAATAAAGAAAATGTAGGGGCATTTGGGTAAATAAAAAAATTCTGGGATATTTCAGGGTTCTTCCCAGAACCATGATACAGATATTGGTGAGAAAAACTGACACTTTAATATAATCATGTTTTAGGGGAGAGGTGACTCCATAACTCAATAGATATTGGATTCAAGTTATATATTGGTACTCAAATCCTGGTTCCTGACATGGAAACAGCATGTTGGTTAACTGCTTCTGCATCCACAAAGTGTTTGGATTATTCTCTTGGTAAGAAATTCCTCCTAAGAAAAGAATTTGGATCTAGGTCCAGACAAGTGCATTCTCTTCCTGGAAGACATTCAAGGGAGAGATCATTCTCACATGGAAACGTATTGCATAACATGATCACAATGGCCAGGCTACAAAAGGGAGGAAAATCTGATAATAATAACAATGGTGATAATAGCTTTTATCGTTCCGGCCGTCCTTTTGTTAATGGTAGTTTGGGTTTTGGTTCTCCTGTCCCCAAAGAGCAACAACCAGTGAATGAATACCAAAGTCTTGTAGATTCAGTACTATTCTCTTGGGCACTCGGCGATCTTTCGTCATATACATTGAAACTATCAGCAATAGGGACGGCGGTCTCATTGTTCCTGGGGTGGCCGATTGTGGCATCTAATATGGATCCAGAGAAAGAGTTTCTTAAATGTAGCATTGGAGCCCTCTGTGGTGGCCTGTTAGCAGTCACATTAGCATCTTTACGGATGTACCTTGGTTGGGCATATGTTGGAAATCGTCTCTTCAGTGCAACCGTGGAGTGTATGCTTCTCTCTCTCTCACCAAAATCTTGTACATGGAAAAGGAAACACATGCATTATAGTTTTTAGCCTTTGAATGACGTGTAGTAGCAGCATTAGCTTCACTATGGAATGCATATTTTTCTCTCTCACACACACCAAACTCCATACATGGAAATGAAAATAATGGGTTTCACTTTTTGCTGCCTTTACAAATCAATACAGTACTATTGGCTCCACAAATCAATACAGTATCTTTGTTGAATGTATGCGTCTTGCACCAATCCATCATGTGGGAAAGGAAAATAACATTTCTGTTGCACAGTACATTAAAGGCCTTTAGAATGTTATGTGGTAGCAATAGCATGGCTTTTGTTAAACAATTTATAGATTCTTCTTGTTTTGAGTTCTAAAAAACTGTTATAATATTATTTTTTTCAGATGAAGAAACAGGATGGTATGATGGACAGGTAAAAAGGCATTCCATTTCCAACTTGTTTACGTTGATTTATGTCTGTTATATACAGCATGAAATCATTTACTGAACATAGCATGGAACGTGCATGTAGCAGCTAATGGTATATAAAAGGGTTTGCTCCATTAGGTAGTGAACTATGAAATTAAATTGAAGTTCAGGGAAAAGATCCAATAGGTATACAAGCCATGATGAAATTGTCAGTTGTTGATAAAGAGTATTCGAGAGAAAGACAGGGTCAGGGAGGAGTAAATATATCAAAGAATCAATATGATAATGTAGCTGTTGTGTATACATATCTGGTGTGTAGCCCAATACATAAGCTTATCTCTGATGACAATATGAAATCAGTTGAGAGTCGAGAGTTCGTGTGAGCACCTACTGGTTTAAACATATGGAACACCAAAGTATCCATTGTGAAAGTAAATCAGGATTTAGGTATTTTTCTTGCGAGTAAATCTTTTCTTTGGAATTGTAGTACCGATGAAGAAAAAACCTTTTTCTGCTGATATACTTTGAATGTAGCAGCATGGGCCCCGTTTGTACCTTGTGCAGAAAAGTACTTGTATCTCCTCCAGGATGGGCGAATGATTGTCCTCCCAGCAAGTGGGCGAATCTGGGTTTGGAGATATTTGGATTTTAGTGTTCAGGAAATACATATTGGGAGTTCAGAAAGCTGTTATATTATCACTTCAGAAAATGAGTAGAAATTTTTTTCCAGCTCATTTCAGTTCCAACTGTTAAAATTATTCTAGAGTGAGAAGAAAAGAAAATTTCAACATGAAAAAATTCTATTTGGATGATGCCAAAACCAGAATAATTCAACTTTTATTTTATTTATTGTAATTAGCTTACCTTATTGTTAAGTCATTTACACTACTAGCACTACATCTTGGGTTCGAAACCCAATTTTCTCACCTCTCTATTACTCCATACAAATCATCTTAATTTACTAGATGCCACTGTGGAATGTAGCGGTTGAACCCAGGACCACCTGGTCTCCATTGGGCAACCTTACCAATTGAGCTACATCCATCTGGGCAATAATAATAATAATTCAATATTCTGTCTGTCGTTCTCTTCCTATCTACTTTCATAGAGTGCAAGGAGAGAGTAATGATGAACAAATACACGGGAGAATAGTTTAAAGAACAAGATACCAAAAAGGCATTTCCAATGTAATCCACATCACAGTTCATTTCATATTTGGGTTCTAAATACCATGATTGTGATTCAAATGCATATCCTATTCTTACACCTTGAAAGTATTTATCCACTTTTTTTGGTTGATAGGTTTGGATAAAGCCTCCTGAAGTGTTGGCTCGTGATCGGCTTCTTGGTTCGTACAAGGTAATGAATGACCGTGAAGCATTGCATTAAACAAATTTTATGTCTTTTTCCTCATTTATGTATAGTAAGCACTTCAATTTTTTCATGTGTCAACTTCACAAAATTTTCTTTATTTCATATAAAACGAAATTCATTACTTTTTTTCTCATTTTTGTATAAGACATTTTGTGTTAATAAACATTTTCTTGGTGGTCAACAAATTTCGCTACTTTTTCTCACTCATTTCTGCAGAACAAATTTCATAGTTTTTTCTCATTTGTGTAAAAACAAACTCCCAACCTGTTATCATTTGTGCAGCAAACGAACTGTACAAAATTTTTCTCATTTGTGTAAAAACATAAGCCATAAACTTTTTCTAATTTGTGTAAAAACATAAGCCACAAAACTTTTTCTCATTTGTGTAAAATAATGAATTGAAAAGAAAAAATTCACAACTTTTACATCACACAGGTTAAACCTGCCTTGAGCCGAGTAAAGTTGACTCTTATCGGGCTTGCAGCATCCCTGGTCACTTGCACTCTTTTCTTTTTGTCCATTGAAAGCACAAAAGATGCACCAATTCTCATGAATGGTATTAACGAGGATTCTAGTAGTATTCACCAATCTTATTCTGGTAGTGCTTATAGTGATGAATCAGCCCAAATGTTTGAACCTGAGGCCTTTGCCAATGAAGGTGAATCAATGATGCCTGATTATTGCTATTAGAGATGCATATTAGCATCATATTTCTTATGATGATGCAATCACTTTTGACTTGAAGTTGTATTTTTATACAAGGTATGATATATGTACATTCTCTTATGTATATAAATAGATATTCTTTCGAGTAGACATCCTCTTCCAAAATTTAAGGCACTTTATAGAACATAGTGAAACCTTTAAAACATCTCTACAAAATTATGGGAATTCAAGGTCCAAGAAATTTCAATGCATAAAGGTAAAATTGGATTTGAGTATGCCTTGATGGTCTAATGACTAGATTGATAGATGTATTAAACCTTGAACAATGTTACCTATATATCTAATCATGTTCTCCATCTATAATTCTAGTCATCTTCTTATGGTATTACTCATTTGATAATAAATGCATATATTATCCTGCAAACCCATTTATGTTTGAGGCAATCATAATATTCTTATATCGAGATGATGGTGTGTCATTGATGGTGGTGATGCAATATCAAGAATACCTCTTGCATAGTTGGATACTTAATGCAAGGATTTCCAATATGTGAGCACCACCTAATTCAGTACTAAATTTAACCTTTTGGCAAGAGGGATGAAACACGAAGGGAGCACATTTAAAAAGAAGTTCAATGTATTCCCTACTTGGCATAGATTAATTGGCACTAGTGTTATAACTAACAATGTTCTTCTAGTCATGACAAAAAAATGGTTACTTGGCATGGGTGTCATGCAAAAGTAAAAGGCATATGACTTGTAGTTTCAACATCACCATACTTTTAAATAATTTCTTAAAAAGAAATGCATGCATCATGTTAGTAATAAACAAGTCAATAAGGTCATATGTTTTGGGAGAACAAATCTGAAAGGAAGATGAGGTCAATTACATTTTTTGAGAAAACTCTAAACAAAAACCCATGAGGCATGACATGATAAATTTGGAACAAACTACATAAAATGGGCCATGAAGCATCTAGATTGAAATTTGCTATTTTTGTTAAATATACAATATTTGTCCCATTGTGGCATTCTTTGAGTGGGAGAGTAGAATACATGCATGTGAGGAAGACAAATGTCTCTCTATAAAACAAGCCAACGAATTCGGGTTGAGGACTTGAGGGAAAACCACAACATACAAGAAAAGTTGTTTGGCTTTGCAGAGAGCTCATGAACTAGTTATATAGTAAGGCCTATATGTTGACCAATTTAGATGCCTTCCCATGTTGGAGTATGTAATGAGAAATTTACAACTTTGTGATGTCAAGTACATCTATAAGTGTGCTTATAGAGCTCATGAACTAGTTATATAGTAAGGCCTATATGTTGGCCAATTTAGATGCCTTCCCATGTGGGAGTATGTAATGAGAAATTTACAACTTTGTGATGTCAAGTACATCTATAAGTGTGGTTATGTCTACTTCTACTTAATTTAGTCACCATTAAAGCAAATGCTCTAGGAATACACCATCACCCTAAATGCTTATAGCTCCTTGAAAGGCATCAACATAGAGCTTACACAAATATTGCCCATGCTCATAGCTCGAGCCTTTCCACACACTAAAGTGTCTACCAAACACTTTCATAGTTTGGATCAGAAAGAAAAGATAACTTTAAATGACCTTTATCGGTTACACTTAAATGATCACATCGGCCATTGATGGTGATAATTGATCTCCTCTCTCTCTCTCTCTCACACACACACACACACACTCACTCACCACACCATGAAGAGAAGAATAGCCTTTGAGTGTAACTTGGTTCATAATGTAGTGACCATACTTGGCCTATATTGGTTTACAACCAAGTATCGAATATTAACTCCTTGAATGATATTCTCTCTCTCTCTCTCTCTCTCTCTCTCTCACTATGGTTTTATGGAGCGATGAATAATTCTTGAGTGTAAGTTGGTTAACAAACAAGTTGAACCACCTAGCAAATGTGCCTTAGAGCTTACACATAAGACAATAATGTAGCAACAACCTTATAGCAAAGGAAAAAATCATACAAAAATTCCTCTTTCAAAATTGTGCGTGATTGTTAATTCATTCTTGGGGAAAACCCCCAAGGTAAAAAAAACAAACAAAAGAGACCCTCCCCCCATAAAACAATGTCAATTAACTCAAATCGTCCTAATGTAAGTGAAAATTCACTATCGCATACATAGATAGATAGAGAACTACTCGTACAAATGTGACAAATGTTTGCTATCTGAAATCTAATTATTTCCTAAACCCTAAACCCTAAACTGGTAAGACCGCATGCAAGGTGTATACCAGTCATTTTCAGCACTATTACAAAGGGGTAATATCAGTATGTAGTATTATGAAACTCCAGCTGAAGGGTATTATAGTGATTTCTGTAAACCCGGGGGTATCCCAGTAAAATCTGGAAACAGGTGAATAATCCTCTGTTTCTATGACGCCTTGAAACAGGTGAATAATCCTCTGTTTCTACGATGCCTTGTCAATCTCTACACACTACCATGGCTCAGTTGGTGCTCCATTTGAAGGATGGATGAAATCATCCTCATCTCTGCGTTTGTTGGCCATGCCCACCCATCTCATTGCGATGACCAGATCAAGATCTGTAATGATCATGAGTTTATACAAAGGACAGTCGAGTGATGCTAGCAAAGCATCATCTTCTGTGACTATGTGTTTACCAAGGTGGGAAGAAGGTCGTATTGTTGTCAGTGCTATTCAATGGATTCATTGGAGGGATTCGTTTTTCCTTGCTGTTGCTACAACTTTGGGCTCGGTGTTGTTCTACTCTGCCAAAGGAATCTTGATCTTGAGGCAGGTAAATGATCTTTTCTCTTTGTTATAGTAAATGAGAGGCGAAAATTAGGGTTTTGTGAAAGGATTATTGCTCTTACGACAGGTAAATCATCTTTTATATTTGTGACAATCAGGGTCTTTGGAAATTTCTTGTTGCTTTTGAGACAGGTAAATGGTATTTTATCCTTGTTATAAGCTTGGTTTTATTCAAATTAGAAGGATTTTTGCTTTTCGGATGGCTAAATGATCTTATATCTTTTTTCATAATAGTGTTTTGTTTCGTATTCGTTGTTCAAATGAGAGAACAAAATAGGGTCTACAGAAGGATATTTTCCTTTGGGATTGGTAAATTCTATATCTTTGTTGTAATGGTGCTTTTTTTTTATAGTTTTTTTCCTTTGTCATAATTCTGTTTTTTCTCTTCTGTGATAGAAACAACTTTGATTTTCCAAAAGGCCTACATAGCTTTTGGGATATGGAATGGATCTTACCTTTAAAATAGTATTACTTCATTTATTATTATTATATGAGAAACGAATAGGATTTTCTAAAGGGCTTGTATTGCTTTTGGGATAGGTAAAGGATCTTCTTCTTTAAAAACGAGTATGCATTTATCTAGTTTTGGGTTTTCAAAGGAGAGAAAAAGTGTCAGCTTTCTTGCATTTTGAGTGGGTTCTTTAAAGTTGATTACATAGTCTTGGATTTCTCTTCATAGCAGTGGTGTCAGCGTATTTCTGCTTTTAAACGAGGGAGAATTGTGGATCCTATTTGAAAATTAAGGTTTTTAAATAGGATCATGATCATGTTTCATTTGTTGGACTTTCCATGCAAGGAAAATCTAGACTTTCCTTGGAAAAGTTGGTCTGAATTTTCTCCCTATGGTGCTATTTCTCTTTCCTGTTTTTTTGTTCAATGAGAGAAGGGAATGTGTTTTCTCTTGGAAAAATTAGGTTTTTGAATGGGTTTCTTTAAAGCGGGTCATGTAGGGTAGGATGTTGACTTCTTTAGATGGATTTTTTTTTTGGGGGGGGGGTATGAATTGTCCCTCGATACCAATCTACTGTTCCATAGTACAAAGAAATTGTTACTTAGGTTATCAATGGAGCGTACTTTCTAGATATGAATTGTTGCTCTTTTAAAGAAGGATAAAAAAATTATGAAAACTTGGTTGTGCACAGGTATTTCACTGCAATCCTATTCTATGACTGCACGTTCAAGGAAACTATGACAAATCCTCGCAAGAAAGTTGCATGGAAGCACTTTGTGTAACATATACCGATGTTCTTGTGCGTATTGGCATATCAGACTTGAAGGTTGTACATCCACAAGAGTTGTATGGGGAGGGGGCTTGAACTCCAGACCTATGCACTTGATACTTTTATGTCAATTGTGCTTATCGTTCTTGCAAGTTGCAACTATCTATTCTGATTCTCTGTTTTAAGCTTAGCGGTGATTTTGTCCAAGAAAAAAACAATGGATTGATAATGTGTGTTGCCTTAGCAGCCATTGCTCTACAGATGCTTTCAGGACATCAAGGAAAGATCAAGCAAAAGGAGATTCAGCTCCATTACTCAAGCTTATTTTAGCTCACATAAGCTGCCTTATCAAGTATGGAATGTGGCAAAAAACACAAGAGGTGGTTCTGTATGCATTGATGGTATGATTTGTGGTAGTATAGGCCCAAGTCTATTTAAGTCCCATGAGGTAACCTTTTTGTTTGCAGTCTGACCAACAGCATTACTCTGCCATCACAACCACACAAGACTGTGTGTGTATGTAGTTCACAGGTGAAAAGAATTAACATGATTTTCCATCAGTTTTCTCCTTTTATGGATGGTTATGTATAATACCACATTTTTCAAATGAAGGATTGTGAGTAGGATCCATTTTGTGTATATGTTGTCGTGAAAGTTTGGAACATGAATCCCAGGCTTGTGGAGGATAAAGAATTCAACACGATCTCAAGCGTCATTTTGAAGAAAATTGTCCCCATGGCTTTGTCTAAATTTATATTATAATGTTTGTGAAGTTCTTTTGGCAAGATTCCAGTGAAGAGAATCAACCTCTGGAAGTCGGAGATGCAAGAGTTTGGGAGATGTAAACATATGAGGGGATATTGAAGTTGAGAAGAACACCAAAACACCCCTACATTTTTGGATATTTATTGCAACAAACCTCCGTTTTAAAACACGACCAATGACCAACGAGGTGCATGTTCAACGAGTGATGGCTGGTATGGGTATTAATTTAAATATCCAAAACAGGAGGGGTATTTTGAAGAATTTGCATAGCATATCTATAGTATGTCTTATTGTGTTGCTCTTCAATCTCTAGCATCTCTTGTGACTTTATTGAAAGATGGGTTGAGGAGAGGGGAGAGAATGTCAGTGTCACATTGGGGCCATTTAGCTTTGTTAACTGACTCATTTGGACGTGTCCTCATAGAGACGCAAACATTCATTGTCATAAGACTATGGAACTTTTGCAAAATTGGATCCTTTCTTTACAGGTTTATTTTACAAAGTTCACACTATTATACTAGGGTTACCGCGATGCTGTTTGCTGCTTCTTAGATGCTCCTACGGATAATAATAATTACTCTACTCCAATTTCTCATGTTATCAAAAGAATGCAAAAACAACCCATTGCATTATGTCTGGTTATACATGCACCTCGCTGGGGAGTTGTTGAGGTGACAAATATAAGCTTCATTGATAATGTCTCCTTAAAACTTTTTTGTTTTTTCTCTCTTACAATTGCAAAATTTAACTTAATTAAAGTATGTAGGTGTGGAAACTACACAATGGCCCAAAGCTTTGTGTGATAAAATGTGGTTGGAATAGTCATGTCATCCAGCCAGCTTTACCTCTTCAAGATCATGAATTCAAGGCCCAAGAGGTTTATATCCTCAATGGTATTCTGGTGATGTGGTAGCCATCAAGCCATGCATTGGGTGAGGTGGGCAGTAGAAAATATCCCATGTGACTATTTTTATGCTCACATTTGACATGAGGATAAGAAGTTCACCGTAGACCCAATACCCAAAGCGCTAAACCCTACAATTGTAAACCTTGATAAATCCCTAAATAGTGAGCTTGGTAGTTTGAAACAAATTGGAATCTTCCATTTATTTCAAAAAACCCTAAACAGGTATGTTGTGTGCACTGTGTAGACCCTCATATGAGTCTCTTAGTTGGAGATACAGTGAGTGTTAGTGAACCCAGAAGTACAAAGCCCATATTTATAAATAACTATGTAGAGGAGGTTAGTATATGATATTAAATGTGGATGATCTATAGAAATACTAGTCATAAATATCTGTGGGTTTGTGAAAGGGTTCATTGTATATGTTTTGCAGAGACATCAAGCAATATCATGCTTGAATTAAGATATGCAATTTTTTTGTAGGTACAGTAAAATTGCTTTTGATGCAGGAATTGTTGGTGTGTACTTGTGCCTCTAAGAAATCCTAATATTATGCGGTAAATTTTATGACAATACCCCAATTTGATGGATTGTGATAGTGCATCTAAGCACTAAACTCGGTATTTAACCTCAAACCTCTTGGAAAGCATGAAGAATTAATGTCAATATTTAACTTAAAACCCTATTGAAATCACAAATCTCTTTGAAAGTACAATAAAGAATTAACATGAATATTTAACCATGAACCCATTTGAAAACATAGTGGTACTAAATAAAACATCGTTCGTGAGAAACCAAAACATCTCAAACCCAAATCTATTAATCACTATTAATAACTTGTTTCCCAATTGATCATGCAATTGTATCCAATTTTGCCAAAGTATTTGAGGGTGCCTCTAAATGTAGAGTAGATTAATAATGTGCACACAAATAGAATGCTATTGATTGATCTATTTGATTCTCCTCTAGAAACAATGCTCTAGAGAGAAGTAAAGACAAAAAGGGAGAGCTTGACAAAGGAAATTGTTGAGGAGTTACATGGCCATGAATGGATCCAACATGTTCAACACTATTATTAAACTCATTGAATGCATTAGCTACATAAACTTTCATCCATGTATGCTTGCATGATGTTCTATTTGGTAACATCTCATTTCCAACATTTATCCAATAATTTTGTCATGTAGAGAGAAGAACATTAATGCATAACCATCATAAATGAGGAACACCATGAATGTACAATGCAATGCCGAGGAAAAGGGGTGCAAAGGAATACGATAGAGAAAGTGGGAACATACTAATAAAAATACAATGTGGCAAGATAAGTGTAAGAACAATATTAACTTAGATTTTGCATGAATGTGTTGGATAATTTTAATATTTATATAGTACCAATGGCTTATACACAAAGTTTATGAATATTCATCGCATTCAATACATGCAACTGAGTCACTTGTAGGCTTTCATAAGTCAATCTCGACTTTATGCGTCGTACGTAAAATTACATGACATTGAGATTCTATTATGCAACATTAGCCCTAAATTCTACATTGGCCTTTATGATGGGCACATAAAAGAAGTTCGAGGGGTTTTTAAATATCTATATTATTATAATATAAATTTAATGTTTGATTCAATGGAATGTAAAAACCTTTTTCCGAAATTTTATGAGAATCAAGCCAATAAAGACCATGTGATCCTTACGGGAGAATTGATCTAAACATTGTAACCACCTATCAATTACCATATAGGTATGACACGAAGCATACACTGTCACGATTTCTAACACCATTAGAGTTGAACATTGTTTTGGGCAGGACCTCTTGAATTATAGATATTTTTTGTGAATTTAAAGTTAGTAATAATCATTAATTTTGAATCTTTGGTAACCGCGTGCTCGGCAGATTCTTGAGTGTCCCTTTCTTTCGTTTGACTTAAAATATCCATTGACAATAGTCATATTACATATTCTACACAATCATTTGGTGTGAAAACATGCTTATATTGTTGATCACAATGATTCTAGAACTAATATCTCAATTTGTATAAGTAAACTAAAATCATAATAATACTTGATCAATGAGTGTGTAATTCAACAAAGTAGACCACAATAAGTATGAGATTTTGAAGAGAGTGTACAATTGTTTTTGTCATGTTGTCCTAATCATAAATTTGATCTAATGTGTCGTGGACCATTATGAGAAAACTTTGAAGTATCATAAGAATATGATTATAAGATATACTCCTTAAACTAAGCTAATAAGGCAAGTTTAAAGTGTTATAAGAGGAAGAGAGGTAAAACACAATGAATACTCTCCAATTAAGGCCATTAGTCCATACTATATGGAAGGGAGCACCATCCTGTGCATAAGCAAGAGGTCATGTGCCTCATATACAACAGCATGTGTCCTTGCGGTACTATTGATGTTTTAAATTACCTTTATCATTATCTTAGTAATCGGTACAATTAGACTCACATGAGTTCTCTTGTAGAAAGGAGTGTATCATCACAACAACAAACCATTGGAGAGAAGGAAAAGTAGTTTCATTGTTGGTTCCATAAAAAGTGTTGTCAATCAATTCCCTTTGGGACACACATTTTGGTAGAAGCCAAAATGTTCAAACCCATGCCATTCGGCTTTCTTTGTGAATATGTGGATATTCGTAAATACTTTCCTCTAACATCAACCCAATGTTATAACCCACACCATCAATATACTACTCGTACATTTGTTTTGTGAATCTAATCTAACCCTACACATGTATCTAGAATGTTCATGGCGTTAGCCCTCATATGCATAATCTTATAATTAAAGAGTGAATTAGGTTGAAAATAGGCCCATTAGCTTGGTCTATAAGGTTGAGGACAAATCAAAGGATCATACCTATGCAAAACCCAATCATCCAATATGTAGAAGTGACATTGACATTTTACTCAAACATCTAAAGCACAATTGAACTTGCATGCAACTATATTGCACAAATCAATTACAAGGTTCCTAGTTCATGCATTGACCCCAAAACCCCCTCAATGTTACGATGTACTAAACATTTCCCAAACCAAACTTTATGTATGTTCCAAGTCGCATCTTCCTTTTTTCCTTATACAAGAGATAGACTTTTGGTAAGATGATGTTTTGGACTTAGGCCTAGTAAGGTTAATGTTGTCATCCTTCTACCTCCTCCTACATACAACTGATGTTCGTTGTACTTAATACTAAGATAAGTTTGAACAATCTTGGAACACATGTGCTCATGGTATCAAGTACACATGTTGGACCAATTTGTGGACCAGACATGAAACATGTTTTGCGATTGCTAGTTATGTAAAAATACCTTGTGCTATTATTTTAAATGATTCATTTAATAGATTATGCTTCCATATGCACATTTGTATTACAATCATTCTACCAAATAGAGGTGAAGTTTTTGATGATAATGTCAATTTAGTTGAGAGAGATTAGATACAACCAAGTGTTGGATTAGTTTCAATCTTTTGTCATTGTGTTCTTTATGGATCTTAATTATTAGTATTGTCATAAAAGAGTAACATGGAATTAGCAAGTGTGCACAATATTTATGCTTACAACCATGTCAATGATCTCAAGATGGATCCAATATTGATGCAAAATATGATCATGTTACTTCTAGCAAAACCTTACGTTATGGTTTGCCATGAGTTAAGGTACTTGATATGTATACCATGTTGAGTGGCTTAATTAAAGAAGCCTTAAATTTACTTATATGACTAGCAATATGAAAACAATTCTAGGTCTGGAATGCTCAAAGGCACAGGACAAAGGAGCCTTCGACTTGCACCTCTAACATGTTAGACTCAAGCAGAATCCCAAGCATTGTGCACGATGACGACAATATGATGAGTTAGATTTTTTACTGAAATTGTCATAGTGATTATTAACCTTCTATTTATGATTGTATATGTGAATATTAGTACACCGAGATGATTTGAGCCTATATTGGGACCCCAACCATGCAACATCATGAGATTATTGAATGTGTACGAAATCCACTACTTATTGAATATGTACAAAGCCCATGGCTCATTGATTCCGATAAAGAGGGCTCCAAGTTTTGTGAACACCATTATTAGTGTGAGAGCAATTCCACATGGGGACATTTGAAATGGCTAGGGTTGAGCAAACCTAGTATGCACATATTGGACTGAGATAGGAAGAAGCATGTGCAATTGCTTTTAGTGAGGGGGACAATTAAAGGAGGAAAAAGAAGGGAAGTTTTGATGAATGTAAAGACTTGTAGGTGGGGGAGATGGTTCAAGATGAAATGCAAAGAAACCGAATTCTTACTTATGACCTGCCACACCAAGTTATTTTCTCCGTCAAGTGGGCATGATCTTTATAAAGAAATAAATGTATAAATGTCAATAGCAAGTAAATAAGGGTATGTACATTTATAAATAAGTGAATCTATGCATAGGTTGGTTTTCGCCATTGCCATTGTGAGTTTCCCCCATGTAATATAACTTTACAAAAACTACGAATATTCATATGTGTATGTGTATGTGTATGTGTATGTGTATGTGTATGTGTATGTGTATGTGTATGTGTATGTGTATGTGTATGTGCATGTGTATGTGTATGTGTATGTGTATGTGTATGTGTATGTGTATGTGCATGTGTATGTGTATGTGTATGTGTATGTGTCTATGGATATACATACAAATACATGTGTGTGTGTGTGTAATAAGAGACATATTTAAAGGCATACATTGAGAAGAAAGTTGCCAATAATTGCAAGGGTGGAAAAAAGAATTGCATGGCAAACAAGCAAGCAAATGCTACATTTATTTATTGTGTATTGAAGAGCAGAAAAGGGATTTGAACCCATGATAATTGATCCTTTGATAAAGCTATACGGCTACCATGAAATGTCTTTATATCCAATTACTATTATTAATTTGCCCTCTAAACATACGTGTGGGGAGAGAGGGGAGGGGTATACTAAGGTCATTTACACTTTTTGTACATAAATTTTATTATGGAAGTAATGAGGAACATGACAATGAGCATTCGACAACCAGGGGGTAGATGCACGTGTGCAAGTGTATCTATGATTCTTATCTAGAGGGAATCAAATTGCAATTACTCTTCATTATTCCCATTGTAATTGCAGTTGTATGTCCAGGAATCGAATTACATTATTAGTCTAGAAATACAATATGACAAAAGATCCTGAGCATTGAATTTTGAAAAATTGAGCTAGTTGTATTCTACCCACGAATACGTGGGTACCAAAAGAGAGAAACAAGAACACGTATGATATAATTTGTCAATAAGGTTTTGTTTCATTGACATAAGAAATTCAACCTCAAGTTTCACATATTCTTGTAAATATAGCGAGCTTGTGGTCTCTCCATATAGCTTAAAAGTGCATTTTACCATTGTGGCATAACTTAAAAGAGAGTCTCAAAAGAAAATAAAGAAAGAAAGTTTTAGTAACTTACGCAAAATGTTAAACTCGGCCCAATGAAACAAATCTTAGTACAATGACAAGCAATACCCTTCTACCATGATAAAACTACAACATTATCCCTTCAAAATCAAGCCCACATTGGTCCCTAGTCTCCATGTTTTGTGACCGAAAGGTCCATAAGGTACTTGACTATCATATTTACGTGGATATCCTCATATGCATGGTATCTACAAACATAGTGCCCCTCATTCTTCACCCCTACTTCACACAGTATCGATCAAAGATTGAGATTGGTTGATGACCAATTTGAATCTCCACGTGATGTGGAGAAACTCTCGCAAGTTCGATAATTGCTACTATAGTATGATATGTAGATATCGATAAACTAATGCCACACATTGAAGCATTGGATTAATATGTTACGAGAATGCAATTGTACAACAACATTTTAGATGGTAACTTGGTGATTGTGGGCTAATCCAACTCTTCTTGGATGTTACCATATAGTTGGATGTTTGTATCTCTTGCTTTATCACCCTAAGTTCTATCGCTACACATTTTATGATATGAATAGTTGTGATGTCAAAGCATATAATTTTATCACATTCAATTTCCATGTCATGCTTTCAGAGCTATCAATAGAATTGTAAACATCCATATTTGCCAACAACCAAAAGGCTTTGCATGGTCTATGTAAATGTATGTTAATCCACATATTGCTAATATATGTGTCGAAAAATGCTTGCTTGAAGGTCTTAGTCAACGTCAAGTGTGGTTTTGCGAACTTTACCATATGATATCACGTGGTACAAAGAGTAATTTGTTATGAATCACCCTACAAGGATGAATAATTGGGGTTCCTTTAAATATGTATCCAATATGGCTGCTCCAATTCGTTGATGCATATAACAATATCAATGCATGAGTGATCACACTTTGGTTTGTGTCTCTTTTCATGGACTTAATGGCAATTTCTTTTTGATAGTGCCACTATTGCATAGTCCTTGATGGGTTTGGTGATTGTTAAGCAGAGAAACAAACATGAAAATGATTATATTTGCGTCACAAATATAGTTTGCAACAAGATGAACAGGAAAAATGTACATGTCTTATACAACATATGACAACCAAGAACAATTGGCCTAACGTATCTTTTATAGCAAGTGGTAACATGAATTGCCCCATGAACAAGCACATAGTAATAACACCCGGTTTTTGTTAAACATGCAACACAAATGAGCTTATGAAGATAATTAGGTTGTTGGCATACATATATACATATGTATACGGACATGGATCAATCATATACATTGATTTGGGATCGACTAAGTTCCTTTGGGAATAATTGAACCTAGAAAGTTTGACTTTCATATCATGGTGTAAACATTAAGCAACCAATCATGAAGAGACGCATAATGTTACACAAGGTCGACAAACTGAGTAAACATAGTCAATGATGATGATATATACAACAATAACTCATTTATATAATGCATTATGCAATAGTAACTACACCATCTACACTTTGGAGCATAATATTGACCAAGGTTACTAAAACTATCAATCATACATGTGTGTGCATTGACTAATTAGGCCTAATATGCATAAAAGTTTGCATGTCTAACATACTCAATACTCTAACCTACATTTATGGTGTTCGACTTCTAAACACATTACATTTTATAAGTCATCACAATCTTTAACACCAAATTAAGTACTAAATTGATCTTAGCTTGGTTTCCTATATGCTTACCCAATCTCATATTTGAGATATAGCTTTAAAATGAGTTGATTGCTACTTTCACCATCTGGGGTGCAACACTCAACATGTTTGCCTAGCAAGACAAAGCTATCATCGCTACATGCAAGCCTACCTTAGGAACATGAATATTCACAACTATGTTATTGCAACATTTTCTATGATATTTGCATGGCCATAATTACTCGATTGTTGGGAATGCAGTGTCTAGCCTTGAACACATTATTTACTTAATACTCAAAAATGTCATAAGTTGATCATAGGTGAAAATAATCTAGAATCATCTCCAATATTGAAACATGTTCACTTACCAACATCGTTGACATTGGCTACCATAGTTTTGCATTGGTGGTGTCATTTCATTGGATTGTAGGTCGATGTTGTAAGCCACAATGTCCTATTATGACCCTTACTACATCTATCATCATATGATCAAGGTGATGTCGCTCTACTAGATCCATTGTCATATGATGCAAATAATCCCAAGAAACCATATCCATGATGCTTTAAGTGAAATATGTGTACATTCAATATTATAAGGAATGAATGTATCTTGAAGCAAGCCGCCTAAGTAATTGAAAGGTAGTGCATTGTCACGAAGGTCGCCTATTCTTATACCATTGTCTTGAGTAGAGTCGTGTTCTTGGCTGTGGAGGTTCCTCAAATTTTCTTTCTAGCACACACATTTAGTTGCTATGGACCCCTCATTAATCAACTAGTCTAAAGCAAGTTTACAACTTGATGCATTGTCTTACCCCGTTGCTCTGGAGTTTTGCAAGAAGTGTGTGCCATTTTCCTTTTTTACTGTCGAGAACACATGATGGTGAAGCTCATGTACACATGTGGGGGTTGAGCAAGTCGTCATGAACGAATGATGATTTTATAGGACAACCGTAGAGTTGAATGGTGATGTTCGAGCCATGTACTAGTTTGAATGGCGACTAAACCAAGTGCGACCACATCACAATATAATAAGCTAGTCTTATCTAGGGAGCCAAGAACTGAGGACTAAATGTGGCGATAAAGAAAGCGAACCATTTCATTCGTGGACAAGAGACTTGCTTGAACCGCTAATAAATGTCTGCCTCAGTTGGGGGATGACGGATTACACACCTAGCGAGCTACTACGAAAGTTGTAAGGGGAGTAATTAATGGGATGAATTATGAGTACAAGAATCATCTCTAAAGTTGGGTGTGTGGGGGGGAGGCTCTTACTACACTTCTAACACCATGATCACCACCACCACCACCAATACTACTACTACTAAAGTTACTACCACTCTTTCAATTATATCTAAGTTTAAGAAGACTAATCTATGGGCTCACACTATGTATGTGTATGGACTTTTTGATGTTCTTGTTCAATTTGTATGGTCTTTATGTGTTTAATTAATGACTCATTATAGTGATGAAAAGAGAGGTGGGGGGAGGTTAACTCATTATGTATAAATATATATATATATATACACCTCCTCCTCTTCCTTCCTTCCTTCCTTCCTTCTTCTTCTTCTCTAAACTCTCTCTATATTTATTGTATTAACTGATCTTAATTAGTAGATAGTGCCTTTCTTCTCCTCCTCCTTTTTTCTCTCTAATCTCCCTCCACTCCAACTTAATCCCTTCCCTTCTCTTGATTAGCAACACAAATTACACATGATCCCCCACTAATTACCCACTAATCACCCCCCCTACTCATATCATTCAGATTCGTGAATAATTTCAGTTAGTTAGTTCTCAACACAATGAGGAAGCGGTTATGGTCACCAGATGAAGATGAGAAGCTCCAGAGATATGTCTCTCAGCATGGCTTTGGCAATTGGAGTGAAGTGGCTAAGAAGACAGGTACTTAATTAAGCTTTACCCTTCGTAATTAATCCGTCATTAGCACACTTGCAACTTATGTAATCATGCTACTGTAAGTCTCTAAGCGATTGATTAGCACTAATTGCACAACAGTTACTATCTAGCTGGCCGGTGATTAGCATTACAGTGACCACAGTACAATGAGCTGTACCTATTCTTGTAATTAGCTGCATCAATCCGAATATAACATCGGCCTATTTGCATCACTCCCTTGGCACTCGGGATTTAGGGTTCCTAATGCCAAGATTGGAGGGGCTAATACCAAAATTAGATGTACCCGTCTTAATATGCATAGTTGAGGTGATTCTTACTAATAATGATTAGTATGAACATGGCGGCGATTAAGATCATGATTTGAAGTGATTAATCCGATTATTTGATTCTGTGTTTGTGTGTGTGTAGGCCTGCAGAGATGTGGAAAGAGCTGCAGGCTGAGATGGATCAACTATCTGAGGCCTGATCTCAAGAGGGGGAAGCTGTCCCCAGAGGAGAAGATGATCATCATCAATCTGCAGAAGGTGTTTGGCAACAGGTAATTGATTAACAATCACAATGAACAGACGCATCATGTGTTGCAGCTCCAGAAGATTCATCAATGGTGATATCCATAATATTAATTTATAACCCTCCTAGCACTTTTACATCCCCTAGACTATTAATTGTCTTGTTCGAACCTCGTTAGCTCACTGATTAATGGTAATTAGCGCTGAATTAAGGAACACCATGATTACCATCGTTAATTAATTCGCCCTTCCCAGCCTTAATCTTCCTCCTCAATCATAACCCGTAATTTAATGTTAATTGGTATTAACTCTTCTTCTTTTCCATCAGTTGGTCCAAGATTGCGGCCCATCTACCGGGAAGGACAGACAGTGACATCAAGAACTTCTGGCACTCGCATTTCCGGAAGATGAAGCCAAGGCAGGCCGCCGCCGCCGCTGCCATGGCCATGCAATCGATGCTTCACGACATCAAGAATGTCAACACCTTCAACCCTGCAAACCCTAACCCTAATCCGAGTTTTCACTCCTTCCACATTAACCCTATCATCCCTAACCCTAACTCATACCCGGACCCTAGCCCTAATCGTAACCTTCATTCGATATTCCACCTTAACCCTAATTCCAGCCTTCATTCTTTTAGCCCTAACCCTAACCCTAAAGCTAACCCTAGTCCGTTTCATCTTTTTGCGCCATCAATCAATGCTAATAATACGGGCACGCTACCCCTAGCATCCAGCAACAGCAACGCCATTAATTTCCGCATGCAATTGATGAATGGATCGGCCCCTAACCATACCTGCAATCGCAGTAACAGCAGTAATGTTACTAATCATACGATCAATGCCTACAATACTAAACCTGATACAAATAATGCTACTAGTAATAGCGATGACGAAGATCTGGATGATGATGATGATGATGATGATGATAACACTACTATAAGTACTGCGCTCAGCCACGCGAGGGCAATCACCACCACAACACTCAGTAATTCGGTGGCACCTGCTAATAATAATCCTACAGTAATCATTAATTCACATGTCTCCGTGCCAAGCACGTGCATCCAAGACAGTAATTATAGCGCAACCAAGAGATTATTAACGCCAAATTACCACCAATTAACTAACCCCTCCACTAATCACGCAATTAACAATCACCTCAACAGTATATCTAATCATTCCTGGTTGAATGGTCATGATACCATTCCGAATCATCCTCCTCCTAGCCAAATGATGATTAAGCCACTTAATAACATGATTAGCACTTCATTAACTGCTGCTGCTGCTGCTGCTACTACTACTACCATTTCTAATAATGATGATGAGAAGGTGAGAATCCATATTGACCCCATGACGATGACTGCTATGCATGATGATGGGCGGGATCATAATAATATGACTTACAACAACAACAACAATTCGAGCCATTCAAATTCAACTGATGAGGAGGAGGATCATAACATTCACAGCAGTGAGTCGCCGCCTGATGGGCTTGAGCTTGTGGTGTGGAGCTGCGTGAACAAAGGACCCCCAAATGTAGCTATGGCAGCAGGAGGAGGAGCTACTAATCCATACAATATTCTGCACAATCATGTGGATGAGTATCATCATCTTGATCATGATCATGATCATCATGACCATGATCATCATCATAATGATCAATGTCATCATGACCATGGCCAGGATCAATGTCATCATGACCATGATCATCATGATCACCACCATCATGACCATGTCCATCACCACCACATGATGATCATGATGAACATGAGCCCGACCACGACAACATGCACGAATTCTCTAGGGGATGCCGACGACAATGTGCTCGATGGGGATGACCAACACTTGGCGGAGCTGCTCGACCAATATCATCACCATCACCATCGGCACAGCATGTCATCGGACGACGATCGGGACTTCATGATGGATGCCGCCCACTTGATGATGGACAACCCGCCCAAATCCGGCAATGCCAGCCTCCCCCAAGCTACTAGCCCCTTTTCCTCCATCTCTAGTCACCACCACGATGCCGTGACATCCATGATGGTGTCCATCCCCTTGATCACCACCCCCTCGAGGTGCTAGACCTTCTTCTCTTGTTTCGTAACTGCCACTATCCCATCCGATCCCATGGATCTTCATCATTATCATTGCATACCCACCACGAATTTCTTCGTTTCCGAGTTGAGTACATAACATCGGTCATGGCGATCATCATCGAGCTCCCGCTTCGATCATCAACGCTTGATGCCTCTCATCATTAGTTCTATATATATATATATACACTACATGCACATTGGATCACTAGTTTTCATATCTAGCCATGGCATTTGTTTATCATGGGATTGTCACTTAAATTGCAGGCATTGGCATTGGAATTCTCTAGTTTCAAATCTCAATCAATGTGACATCGGGTATCACAACCAATCCTAAGATTGGTTGCCAATCATATTGATTGTGATGCTCCATACCACAAATGATTGACCAATGCAAAGTAGATATTTGGTTGGTAGCATTACAATGATCCATGATCCTCCAACGATCATCTATCATCGACATGTTACTAGTATCCTTACTTATTATTGACACTAATATAAGCTAACTCCCTAAAATGGTAGTGTGGTTACTAGAGCTGGCCATTAGTGATCCATAACTAATTAAATATCCATGCAATATTATTAGCCCATTTATTTAACCCCTAGGTGATTACCATATTAACAACATAGAAGAACTTGGCATTTTTAATAGATTTTTTTAATGATCACATATATTATCATAAGGCACCACTCATACACAAAGGGCCTCACATCTCTTGTTACCTTGTAGAAACTATCATAGAATTTTTATATTAGTAGTAGAAACACAATAGCAATAAGAACTAATAAGAATCACACCACATTGAATCCCCTCCAAAAAAACAAAACATTACCAATACCACTTGAGATGTGCTCCTTTTGTGTTATGGTCAAGCCATTTACTGTTACAATGGGCAATGTTCCGGCAATATTAGTATCTTATGATTCGGAGATCCCTATTTCACATCCAAAACCTTATACAAGGGTTAATCAAAATTTGTATCCTTCCATTACTTTTTCAAATTTCAATAAGTTTTGCCCTACAATTCAGCTCTCTTTATTAAACAAAAAATAACAATTTTGATATGTTAAACTTGGACTATGGTGTCCATCATATTGGCCATAATTATAAGTTCTCATAGTGACTACAAACCGAAGTTAGTGACATATTCTTATTTCATGTCCATGTTAAAGTTGATTCATTTCATTCCACATTATTTTGCATTTATCACTTGAGTTTATAAAGCATGTGTATATGTATTAACTCGTCTCCATGATATTCTTGAACTTAATGTGTTGCCGTACATCACACATAGAAATTGGATCCTCACGATAATAAATAGCAACAAGATATCTCTAGGATTGCACATAAAGCTTTGATCTATGTTGCGAAAGGATCTCTATAAGTTCTCTTTGCATGTCTATCTCTAGTAGAGCACCTATCGGAAGTACACAAGCACTTATATTAATGTAGTCATCATGCCACTCCAATGCATTATATATATATATATATATACACACACACTCACACATATGATAGTAAGCCCCTTAGCCGACAATAATTCCCTTCAACTTTTACATTCTGAATTACGAGCATTATATATCCCGTCATTAATCCTAAAGAGTACAAGCCAATCATTTGTTTTCTAAGAGTGAGGCATAGTAACCGATGGTTGTATTTCATATAATGCATATGCGTATCGCAACTTATCCTTATTATACGCCCATTATAAAGGCAATCTATTTTGGATCTCATGAGAATCTATAAAAATAGTGCTGAAATTGATGCACCACATAGATTCTCCGTTGACATCAACATCTCTGTAATTTTGTTCGTTACTAGATTCCGACCAATCTTTCATTCTTGTGAGGATACATTTCCTATTAAGTTACCATATTTCTAACTAATAATAGACTCATGTACTTTGTGTTCTATGCAATGGTGCTTATATTCATGCTCGGCATGCAATTAAGGTTGAATTTTCCTCAATACAGTACTTGAATAAATGGGAATCGAAATCTGAGAAGTACACATTGTAATGTTGATATACATTGGAATTTACTAAAGATATTGAGACATCACATTACATCATAGTATGTTAGGAACAAATGTTTTTTCTTTCGTACCATGTTGTATTGTTCTTCTTGGTTAACAACTACATATGCCAAAGTTTGCAATTGTGAGGATTCTCAATAGATAATATTTGACATGTTCACATTCAAGTAATGATATGCTCTATCACATCCCAAATCTTTTATACATTTTCACATGTACCTTTATTCATCTAATGTTGCCAAATATATATCAACCAAGCCAGTTGCATGGGGAGTGATCAATGTTGGAACCTGAAAATGATAATAATTCTAGTATACAAGGATATGTTTTGGGTTGATCAATTAGTTTGTACAATATTGGATTAAATATATATACATGTAGAAACTAGGATCAACTCTGTGTCATGCGTGTTCTTTTAATACATATTATCGTCATTCTCTTGATGATTTGATTGGAGTATCATCCATTTCATTTGGCCATCATTTAGGCCAAGTTGTTTGATGTTCCTCCATTAATTATGTATGTGATCAGTCGATATATACTTGGGAATGGTGAGATGATCTCAACAATTGATTTTGATATTGTAAAATGTATTTGTAAGAAGCCATTCATATGGCCATTATAAATACTTTATGGCTCCACTTTACTCTAGTAGAGAACTATATATAAGAAAAGGAAGCATTGTGCTTCTACCACCAAGGATGTGATAATTCTCATGAAAGGCCCATTATAATTCCACATTTAGGCACACACACATTCTCCAACTTTTATTTTATAATTTCTAATGCTTGAAAATTAACCTTCTATTTTCATTTTCTTCTAAAAGTTATTTGGGTGTTAAGTCATCTTCAATAGCCTCCTTATTAGTTTTTAATAGCAAAATCTTAATCCATCCTAACAATATTGTGCTATTGGCTTACTCGCACATATACTATTCTTAACATTTATTAACTTATAACTTGGTTTGGTTTGGTTCTTATGTTCGATCTAAATCGTATGGTAAACATTGATGATCTCATACGTTATAGCGTATATTTATTCCATGTGATGGTTTGGAAGCCTTTGATCATAGTTGTTGTGCCTTTCAAATGTCAATCGTATATTTCCTATTTTCAATGTTTCCAAAAAAATTCATGAACGATACCAAAAAATTTCATTAAGGATACGTGATTATCTCTCACATAGACATGTGTTATTTGTTTTATGGCTCATGATGATGGAGTCTCTAACCCATAACATGGAGGTTAAAATTTACAAGCTAGACCACCACGCCATCAACCCCTATGTACTATTAGTAGAATGTTGTTGTTAGGATCTTAATCAACATACTGATTGATAGTCAACTAGTTAGATTTAAATTGATTAGAACATAAAGATGGATATCGTCTTATTCTTGTTTACCAAACCTTAGATCCCTCAAACTAGCAAGGCAACAACCATAAAATGCCGCATCTCATTAGTGTGTGGTGCTAAATGAACACTTGGTGACATTTGTTTATGTCACTATATCATGTACGGATGTAATTCCACACATTAAATGCAAGCCACCTAAAGTTACTTCATGTATAAGCTAGGGTGGCACATATTTTCATTTGAGTAATTATTGTGCTACTTCATCGTGAGAGCAAATGTTGTAAATCACATATGTTCACATCTAAATGTATATTGATGTTGTAAAGATGGGCAATTTACCTTTTGTGGTTGAAACATGCGAAGAATATAACATTTCATACATTATATGCAAAGCAAACTTCATCGGCACATGATATCAGGCCTATGTTTACAAATGTTTCAAATGTCGTTGCAAGGAAATACTTCTGAACAGTTTTCTGTTCCCCCCCCGAAGTGCACCTACATGTCATTATATTCCTGAAAATGCCCCTCTGGTTAGTATCGCGGAGAAGGGGAAGAAATCATAGGTTCCAAGTTTCAATAATCAGACGATGAATTTTATCGCCCTGTTTCCTATATGCATGTGTCAATAATACATGGACAAAGGTGTTTCTTGCCTCTTGTTGGCACAAGGGGCATTTAGAGAAATAAAGGAAGAAGGGCAGGGGTATTTTAGGAAATTTCCAAAATCAGCATTAGTTAGTATTATTCAATCTTCCAACGGTTATGTGTACCCACGCCTTCTTCTGTTCCATCGTTAGGGTTAGGGTTAGGGTTCTGGTTCCCGGAACTAGGGTTTCCCGCCATGGTGGTTCCTCCGTTTCGTCTTCGCCCAAGTCTCGTGGAGCTTTGTGTACCTATAATCGCCACGTTTCCTGATGTTCTCTGCATCCTCGCTTCCATTCCTTCCTCCATCCGATCGCTCGTCATCGCCCATCTTCCTGTTCATCTCCCCCTCGATCTCTGCGCTCAGGTTAGGGTTTTATCTAATTATTTCTATTTTTATATAGTTTTTCTGTTGGTTTATGCCTTGCCTTTATTTTTTGGGTTTTGTCTGTTTCTTAATTTTCTTTTCCTTTCATTTTTATCTTTTCTTTATCGCAATATGTTTTCTTTTTTTTTTCTGACTGTTTTCCTTCCAAAGGTTCTCATGGACGATGGATAAAGAAGGGGTAACATTTTTTCTAAAATAGATACTTTTTAAATTAAACTGTGTTACTTCTATTTTTTTTCATTTTTATTCTGTTTTAAATATGTTCTTTCAATATAATAGTTTTGTTCTTTTGCGAATTGCGGTGTATGGTAGAATGTTGAGATTTCATGTGTTGCTTCTTTTTGGTTTAATGACACTATATTTTGGAATCATAACTTGCTTTTCTTTATATATATGACACTATTTTTTCTGGACGAAATTCTATTGGAATCACATTTTGCTTCAATAAAAAAATTCTTGCATAGATGACACTTTATAAGATCACATTCTGTAGATGAAAACCTAGTGGAGGTAAAGTTCATATTTTGTTGTTTCACAAATTAGGATCTCAGATTGTCTTTTGTAGTTTATGCAAATAAGAAACTATTGGGGTCACCTTTTTTCTTTCTTACATAGATTGGCATAGTATTTTAGAATCACACTTTGCCATTTGTTTTTGCATATAGATAGATGATAACCTATTTGATTCACAAATTGCTTTCTCTGTGACGTGATAGATAAAAGTATTCTCTCCAAATGAACCTTTGTTTTACATTTGTTTTGCTTTTCTTCATCAACGATGGCATAAATTGGGATTGCTTTTGGCTAGATTGTTCCTAAGGAAAACATTCTCACAGTTGTTTTTTGCTTAATTTTCAGTTTATCATAGATAATGAAGAATACTGGAAACGTAGATCTATGCTCAAGTGGGAGACTTGTGATCTTTCTTGCCATGGACGCTCTTGGAAACAACTTTTCTTTGAGTGCAACCTTGCTGATGCCCTTGAAAAGTTAGTTCAACCTCATTGCCATCCATATTATATATAGTGTAGTTTGTTCTATTACGTCGAGATAAAAGAGAGTTGCATGACTGTACCTTGAAGAAGTATTATTATTCTTAATATATAAAATTTTATTCCTTTTGAAGCTTTGATCCTACTGTGGAAGACATAGTTGAGTTGAAGAAGCTTTTGGATACAAGCAAACCATTTGTCCATAATCTCATGGTTTGCCAATTGCCTTCACATCTTAATCCGGCTTTGATTCTGCATTCATTGGGCAGGTATGTTTGTGAATAACTCCATGTTTCCATTACGCCAAGATTTTCTCGATATCATCCCATTTCACTTTTGATATCATACTTTCATATGAGGGCATTTGAAATCCATGTTTCATAGTATTCTCTAATACAGCAGCTCACGTTTCTCTCTCTCTCTCTCTCTCTCTCTCTCTCTATATATATATATATATATATATATATATATATATAGTAGAAGCCCCCATGTAAAGAAAATTCATAGCAGCAGAAGTTTGCCTAAAATGATGAGCTCAAGATATGATTTAATTAATAGGATATGGAAAAGAAAAATTGTAGCCGTTGGCAGGGCAAATGAATTTGTATATAGTCAAGAATAGTCAAGATCTGTTGGGTTGACATGTTGGAACCGAAGGGAGGTGCAAGCACAATCAACTTCGTGATGGGGTCTCCCATCCCTTCTACCGGAGATAACAAAATCCACTATCTCTAGTAGACATATTTGCTGGCAGCAAATAATGTATATCCATGTTCTAAGGTGAAGGATGAGCGGCAAAAGGATGTAGAACAGGGTTAACACACTAAAAACAAATTTTCACGGAGGACGATTTATGTCTACCATAGTGAAGTGTATATACAACAACTTGCCTCATTTAGATATTTTCATGTCCCTATTTCGATCTTTTCACTTCCCTAAAGTAAACCACAGAATGGTTATTAAAGTCATTGCATTATGCAGCGACAAATGCCTCCCCCCTCACCACAGCTAGCAACACGCCATTATATGGTAGAGCCATACTAAATAGTTGCCATGTGAAGTTTTGTGATGCAATGGGATGCTTGCAAAATAAGGTGACCCTGGAGATTTGTACACATAAACAAGCAAGAGCAACCTTTGACACCTCATGAAGAAGAAGAAGAAATCATATCTGGTTCTGATTGTTCTGAGTAGAAGAAAGTAAAAGGGCAGGGAAAATGTGTAATGACATACAACCCAGCACAGGCTTGACATGAATATGCTGAGGTGCTCAATGACATTTCTAAGCAGCATAGTTTGAAGGATGGATGCCAAAAGGATGTACACGCTAAGAACGGGCATAACATGCTAAAAACAAATTTTCATGGAGGATGATTGAGGCCTACCAGAATGAAGTGTATATACAATGACTTGCTTCATTTTGATATTTCGCATCCCTCGTGAACTAAGGCTCGAGTTGTCATATTGCAATTTAATCACTCTATAGTTTCCTATTTTAGAGGATTATGTGGTATTCAGGTCTAGATGAAGTATTCCTTGTGGGAAACTTCAATGGCAATTTGCAAAATAGACAATGTGGTACCTATGTTTTGGAAGACTCAGAGATGATGCACTCAATATCTTTGGAGGACTTACGAAGGTGTAAGAGGTCAGCTCACTCAAGACCAAACAACATAGGTTATGGGAAACTTCTGTTACAGCTAGAGTCTTGACACTACCTGATTGTTAACAATGAGATGAACTCATGGACAAACTCCAATGGTGTTACATGTTCCCAACTAGGAGACAATTGGAGCATAGTTTGATTATATCCTCGAGAAAGGAGAAGCCACCAAAACCGTGATTATATCCTTGGTACAAGGGAAGCCACCAAAATTATAAAAAACTTCAGCATCCCGTCCCACCCCAATTGGTGCCGCCCACACTTACATTTTCATAACCTTGCCAACAGCACACCATTTCAATCATCTTCTATTTCATCACCAACCTTGCCCCTACACACAATCACCCACTTCATCAATGAACTCGTAGGAACTTATAGTCAACATGTTACCATAAATCACATTGTTTTTTTCCAACTCTTTACTATCAATAGTTTTCCTTACCACACACTCTCCATACACCACACTCCTCGCAATATGCCCCAAAATCATTGGTACAATGAGGAATTTAAAGAGGTGTATGAACAACTTAGTGCTAAAGTAAAATATGATGTAGTGGCCGTATAACATGAATCAATCCAAATATATGAATGAATCCTAGTATGTCAATACACATCACGTGTGCTTTTTCCTCCATATATATTAAAAAAAGAAGATACATAAAATATCGATATGCCTCACAAGTTGCGCTTTTCGATCTATATATTTACACACAGATGCAAGCAAATGTAACCGTTGTGTGTTTAAACAGCACTCTTAAGAGGAAGCAAAATATTAGGATTCATACCACCTCTTCAAGAGCAAAGATTCTGCTACCGCCTAACATGATACCCCCACTCTGATCGAGGATCCACAACTATGGCATTCTTATGGTGAAATCTTGTATCATGTCCTTCACCAACCCCACCACAACTGTTAGAACATTGCCCTTCTACCCCATCCTTCACCTCTACGAGGTTGAGCAAGCCAACTAGGGCTTTCAACATGGATGATGATTTAACCACACAAGACTACAAGGGTAACCTCATGTATGGAGTATTTGTAGTTCCCTCTATCCTTGCAGACATGTTCAACATGGCCTTGGTAGGAAATTTGTAACATTAGTAGGATATTTGTACCTTAGAAAATGATTAGCCCAGGTACACCAGCTGGACCAAAAACACTTGCATACCCCATAGTAGCCCTAATGTGATCAGGATCAATTTTTCTGATCTGAGTAACAGATACCCAATCAATTGAAGACTAGGATCATCTAGCCTATTTGATTGATTTGAATGAGTTATTGGGAAAGGCTGGGGCATTTATTTAAGAAGAATATTCTTTTGAAATTCTGCAATGATTGAAATCAAGATAGTGATATGCAAGATCACTATTACTCTTGGAGGTATGGTTATTCTGGAAATGTGGCTTCTTAATGAATAAATGGTGGAGATTTTTGGCCTATTGTTGATGGTTTCTTAATGCCCCCTGAGCTGTACGGATGAACACACATAGTTGCCTTTTGTTTTTATGAGGTGAAATTATGTGCACCTACAGAGATAACAGTTACTGGGAACAACCTACATGTTCAATGTTACAGAGTGTAGATCGTGCAATGCCTCACTGTGTATTGTGTAATATGTTCCATCAGCTGTATAAAACATGAAGCATCAATGCATCACAATGTATTTTCTTTATTCTCTACTTCAATATCTTCGTACATTAGACAGCTCACCTCACTAAAGTTGGAGTACGGATGGAGAAAAGCTAAGATGAATTATCACCCTGAGAAGTTTGGAATGAAGATTTCTGATTGTCTTGCGTTCTCTTCTTCTCTTTCTATCAGTACAACTCTGACTGATTTGGATCTCTCATTCAACCTTCTTGATGATGAGAAGGTGAAAGCATATTTGTAGTTTGAACGCTTTGGTTGTTAAAGGACATGAAACTAGCTTGAGACTGAATACTATGAACATATAAATGCAGACCAAAATATTGTTGAAAGGAATGATGAAAAATCCAATTTTATTACAAGTGAATTTCTCTCACAACCGAATAGGAGATGCAGGCATCACAGAGCTGGCACAGTATCTGGTTTCTGAAGTTTGCTTTCTTGTTGGTGTCAAACTTAGTAACAACTATTTCTCGACGCAGGGTTAGTTTTATAACCATGACATCAGATTTTTTTGCTGTACACATACTTCTCTTCCTTGGCAAAACTGTAACCATGATATGTCATATCTGTAAATACACATAATCTTTCTCATTTTGAGGGGAAGAATCCCTTTTTCATATTAGATTTACCCATATCTACTATTTGGCTAGTAGTAATGTTCTCTTTTGTTTTAACTTTCAATTGAGGCGCATTATGCTCTTTGATATAAGAAAAGTTTTGATATGATTTCCTACTTAGAAAATTCTCTTCAAGAAGAGCTTTAAATTAAAACACAAATGTCCACGAACGATGATTTTTAAATTTACAGGCATTGAAATCAAGACCATTAGACTTGCAGCGTAAAAGACAACATGTGCTTCATATCCTAGAGTGACAAAAGCTGGCAAAAATGTTGGCAACATGATAGTAGGAAAAAAGAAAGATATGTGAACATTTGCCAGAGACTGATTAGACAAACATGGTAGCCAGTGATCAGGCATAACAATGCAGGCCCTATGCGCTTTAAGCCTGTTTGGAATTATTATTTTGATCATACCTTTCTAAACTTGGACATAGCAGTGCACACAGCTGTCTATTACCCCATGTATGTGGCTATACGTCCTTGGCTCCAGATATCTATGGTACATAGATTCTCATGCAGAAGGTGTTGTCTTTAAGACAGTTTGGAACAATTATTTTCAACATAAAACATAACCTCAGAAGCTTGAGCACTGCATTGGTCATCTATCATCCAATGTATGTGGCGATATGACTTTAATTCCAGATATCTATGCGTACTTTGAAGATCATCAATAACTAACATGCACGACCTCTCCTGACCAAGACAGTAGGTGCCATCAGAATCAGATGGAGGCCTATGACAGAGTCCATAGGATGACTATATGGTGTTTTTCATATGCCATTTTGTACTTGGGCTGATGTCAGCTGAGACTAGTCTAGTCTCTCCATATGTTTGTGAGTGATGACTGATTATCATATACATAAATGAAAGCATGAGTACAGTGCAAATGTCTTATTAAATTTCCTCTTATGGAATGCTTATATTTCAATCCTTTCTCTTGATGGAAGAAAATACATTTTTATAAAATTGTAAAAGGCCTCTTCATGGCTGCAGGTGCGAAGGCATTAGCAGAGGCTCTGAAAAGTAATGGTGTCCTCACCTATATGGATATTGGGTATAACAAATTGGAAGATGAAGGTGGATGTGCTATTATTGATTCTTTGCTCCTGAACACATCTTTACAGGTATTTCTGTAGCTTCTTGATATGCTTAGAATAAATAATAATAATGAGACCATCCTAGATGCAGGCAATTGCTAATTATGAGTTGTGGAGCAAATATTTCAGTTTATGGACAAAATTTGCTAATGATATGAAGTATCACATCTTTTGTACATTGTTTTACTTTTTTTCTTTAGTTTGGTGCAGAAAGATTCAGTCACTTAATCTTGCAAAGATAATCTTTAGGGACAAAATTTGTTAATGATATGAAATATCACATCTTTTGTAAATTGTTTTACTTTTTCTTTAGTCTAGAGGAGATAGATTCAGTCACTTATGGGAAAGAGGAAGCTAAATGAAAGCCTTATATGTTTTGTATTCAGAAATTGGTGCTTGGAAATTGTCGACTTGGAGAAGAAACTGCAACATCTTTACGGGGGCTAATAAGCAGCTGTCGTCCTCCATTGATGCATCTTGATTTGTCAGGAAATCCTTCCATTGGCATGAATGGTGGAGCAATCCTCCAAGAGTCTATGGTATGTTACACCTCATGAACCTTTTCAAACTTACCTCATATTGAGCCTTCACAATGCCCGGGAGCTTGTTTGCCATACACATTTGCTGTGACTAACAATGAGTTGGCTCACACTGATATAGTGCATATATTTACGATGTGTTAGTTCATATTGTATGTAAGGTGTCCTAGTTAATATATATGATAGTATTAATATTGATTGAACATTTTTGTTGATAACAAAACCAGGGAAATAAATTTCTTATAATTTGGTGGCATTCAAAAATTATATTTACAGAGTATCTATCTACTATTGATTGTGTCAGTAAATTTTGTTTTATTATTCCATGCAGGAGGAAGGAAATCCACCAATGTTTCTGGATTTGAAACTATGTGGATTAAATGATGATTTGGAACAGGAAATAACTGAGGTAGTCGAGGCCAAGTATAGATTAAAGCCATGATTGCCTTCTTCCAATGCAGAAGGGTTATTGTCCGAGTGGTATAAAGATGGAAAGTATGATGCTCGAGAAGTGATTATAAGGAGAGATCTTGAACTTCTCTTTTGCATATCAATGTGTACCATGATTTTGGCATGGGCTCTTCTATGTTCATTCATTAATGCGCACAGTGGATTATTATATTTTATTGTTAAATTGACACTTTCACGGGCTTTCTCCCTGGCATTATCCCCTTATAAGGATACTTGTTTCTCACTTTGATAGTGGTGGAACTAATGTTCTTCACAAAAATTTCATCAATCATACTTGTGGGATATAAATATTACGATCATTAATTGTTTATGTAGTGGAACACATCAAAGACTTTGCCCATGACTTAGGGATGGCAATGTACCATGTATTCTATAAAATCGCAATGATTTAATACCATGTTACATTTGGAGGAATGTTTGCATCACTGGATTGTTTTATTTGTCTTAAATATTCATTTCAGCTCCTGGTAAAATATAGTTAGTTCCACGAATTACTGGTAGCTTTAATTGATTAAAATGTTGTTACTGGTGTGAAATAGACATATATTATGAGGGATGTGACTGTGATTGTAAGAATCAACGTGTAAGCACATCTCTGCATACTCTCCTTCAGGGGCTGACATCCATTAACAGTTGCTAATGCGAGTGAAGCTTCTCCTTGGCTTCAATTATGTGAGTTGCTAATGCGAGTGAAACTATATAGTTTGAGAATTCATAAACGATTTGGTTTGGTTTTTGTTTTTTATAGAAACCAAACCAAACCAGGCCCATAGGTACTGGTAAGCATAAAACTTGCATCCTTAGAGTTCATCAATAGACCTCACATAAAGAACCTTCCTAACATACGAGTTGTAGATTGTATTTGCCTTGGGCCAGCAAGCAATAGAGAGACCCAGGTCTTACTGTATATGGGATAGAAATATTAATTATTCGTGTCTTCATATTTTAATTAGTTAATCACTATCCTTGGAAGATCATCAAAAACAGAATCGTTTCATTCCCTTCACTTGCTAGAAAACATCATGCAAAACATCAACTGAAGTTGGTTTGGAAGTGATACCAACTTTTCAATATTTGACATTAAGAGTGGAAAGCTATAAATGCTTTTACACTACCATCATAGTAACCACTCGGTAAGTGGGTCTACGTCAACCTCTATACAGAATAAACTCAGTGCAAATCTAGCAAAAAGTATAACAATAAGATAGAAGAAAGACAACATTTAAAATTTAAAAGCCGATGCACATAATACATTAACTCTTTGTGAGAAACTCATGTTCAGGGCTATTATAATTTACAATTAATTGTACATCCTCTAACTGGTAAGCAGACAGACCAGCAGTGTATCTCCATCTTTTTGATAATCCTATATCCCATTCGAAGCATTTACTACAATTGGCTGAGTTATGATAAGAATGATTCAATGTATTATTACTCATGGGAAAATAAACAAATGTGTAAACATTGTAGTTTGTATTGTCTTTTTACTACATTTTAAGCATGAACCTTAATGGATTTCATGATCCCTTGTTATCCTTATTAAACCGTGTGTATGGTGTGCATGGTAAGGCCAAAATCACTTTCTGATCCCTTGTTCGTGTTCTGAAACTCCGAAAAGCATCTGATGGTGTTGTCAGGTGTTCCATAGTCTCTAAATTATTGTCAGAAGTCACAGCCACACCACCCTGTTGCTCATTCTGTTGAGATGCATCAAATTCATGACAAGGAAAAAAACAGGGCATGCAAAATAAGATTTTAGCCTTAATAAATACCATAGGTATTGCTCCAATTGAGTTTCGCTCAACCTTTGTAAAACGTTTCCCTGTTAGTGGGTCGAAAAGCTGTCTGCATTAAAAAGCCAATAGTAGTAAGAACCTCCATTCAAGTTACTCAAACCCAGAACATAAAAAGATAAGAAAACCATAGCTCCTGAAATTTGTGACTATTTAAAACTCCTGTGCAGGCAGATTCTATCTAGTCAAGCATCAAGAAGCATCTATATAACTTTCAGGTTTTTTTTATGTCAGAAAATTCTACTTTAAAGACGGACTCGGTTCAGTAATATCAATGCTCTGGTTCCATTCCTTTGGTGGTTCCCCTTCTTCAGTGTCTGAATCAGAATATTCCCCATCCCATAACCTAGCCTTTGGTCGTGTATCATAAGCTTCTTCCATCTGCAATGGAGAAAAAATGGACTCATAAATTAACCATTTCCCAACAGCCTTCACAAGACAACTTTAAGGGAAATGAACCAAAATATATCTCTTCTTTAGTGAATTTGAGAAATATCCCCAGTATTTTCAGACCCCACAATAACCCCCACTTTTCAAAATTTCTAGTTCACTTTTTGTTCAACCATTTAAACATCATGCTTTGCAATTTTGGTCCCCTGGAGACACTAGAATATCATCATTATCTCTTGAGAGAGAGTGTATTTGTGTGATTAATGTCTACTAGAGGCCAAAATCAGTGTGAGACAAATCACAATTACAAATATGGTTGAATTCATTTTATCCATATTGAAACAAAAATAAATGCTCTAGGTTTCCGAAAGCTCCATGATCATGATTTTAATACATGTGAAGGACTAATTTTGGAGATGGTTTACAAGCGCAGTGTGCATATCCAAAATGTATGGCAGAAATAGAAAGAGGAGGGACGAGAGAAGTTGTTGAGAGTGAAGCTGTAAATACAGGAGTATGTTGAGAACTTTGAAAAGACAGAGGGTGTTTCAAGAAAGAAAGAGGGAGTTTTTGGTAGATCCCCCTTGTTTTTAATATTTGGTGCCACAATTTTCTATGTAGTTAGTATTGTCTCTTTACTTGTACTTGTGTCTATAACAAGACACAAACAATGCTGCATTATATAATCTTCGTAATAAGGCTGTATAACTTTCAAGTTTCCAGAAATAACGACATACATACATAAATTTCATATCTACATACATACGGACTTCCGTGCCACATAAGACAGGCTTAATGTCATGTAGGACCAAACCAAAGATTTAAAACTTGTAAGGTTGTCTAAGAGACGTGTGAAGCAAAAATGTTTTCAACATATGAGATAGAGTATAAGCCGTGAAAGAGAAAAAACAATGATCTATTGACATTTTGTAGAAGACAATTCATGATGGATTTTCTAATGTTTAACAAATTTGTCTTGTTTTTTGGAATATAACTTTTGATTACAATTATGTTAACTGACAAACATTCCAACTGTTTATGTTGGTGAAAGGAAGATGTAGTCTCAGGTTGTACTACAATGCAATGTTGGTTTTACCAGTGCACTACATCCCAAATATGAAAAAAGAAAAGAGGGATACCTCATCAAGAAGTTCTGTGTCTGGTGGTCTTTCTTGGAATTGAACACTAGGAACATGCTGTAGCTTCGATAGATTTTCAAGTAATATTTCCCTAGTGGATGAAAGAATGAATGAGATCAAATAAAAAATACAAAAGAACAGAACCCAAAAGTTGAATAAGTGAACCTTATGGAGTCTAGATAACTCTTATGGTTTTTGTTTGCCATGCTGGTCGGAGCTATGTGAAGGTTATACTCAGGACCAAAGTACTCGAAATACTCATTGTACGGCATTTTATCATCAATCTCAACACCAACAGCAATAGCAGTCTGTCATGAAAAATCTTTGTGAATAAGAGGTTAATCAAAAGAGACAGAAAACTTATTATGACTAATCATTAACATAATGTTTATAGATCAACACTTTTTATTCTAGTTGGTGGTGTGAACTCTAATTCAAAGTTCTTCAATGACTCCCATGCTAGAGTTTAGGTAGATGATCATGCACAAATTATTCTTAAAGAAAACATAAACAAGAGACTAGAAAAGCATAGCAAGTCATACACTCAGCAAAAAAATCGAAATATTCCATGAATTAAACTACTTCAGCTACCAACTTATATCATAACTTAAACTAATCAGTTTGTAGTGACTGTGAAACAGAGAACACTGTAGCCTCTACACGGAAGTATATTCACTTTCTCAAGAAGTTTAACATGAGGGCACCTAGCAATCATTCCAGATACAGTTATACCGATCAGATTATGTTTAAATCCTTTAAGAAAGTGGTGCATTGAATCCACGATATATTTGTAAGTTGCTCATGCAATACAAAATGTGTCACTAAGAATCAGCTGATTTTAAATGCTATGCAGATGAAATATAAATTAATTCCCTCATGTTGTATATATTTCTCAAAAAATAGCATGCAAATGCTTCTCATAAAAGAATAACATTTTTATTCCATTGCAACACAGCATATAAAATGCATTCATGTGAACTCTTGCTTTCCAAGTCTACTTTTTGCAAATATGATTGTTAATATGACCTGAGATGGACAACCCCACACTCAAGTTTTTATTGCAATATATTCTTAATGCTTATGACTATTATATTGCAATCAAAAGCATAATCACAAAAGCATTTCTTGGTTGAATGGATTATTTGAAAGAACCATGGATTTCATGAGCCTCATAAATTAAGTGGACACTAAAATCAGTGCACTGCCTGCTGCCCAGGTTATAGCTTGATAGTCTGTTGGAGAAGGAGATGGATGATCAAGGAAATTCCATAGGGCTTGAAAGCATTCATTGTAGCACAATATTCAAAAGTCTCTAGCCAAATTGCAGCCACAAAAAACATATTTCCTATCACAAAAAGGTTTGTGTGCTATTCATAATGTAAACGAAATCGAACAAAGTATAATAACATTCCCAAGAGCTAAAAGAGGCCTAGATAACAAGTAATGATTAAGAATTCCATACTATGAATTTTACATACAAATGAAATGAAAAACTGATGATTTGGAGTTCCATACTATGCAAACTACAATGGAATTTCTTAAGAGAATTCGGCCAATATTAAGTCTTCAATAGTAAAGATGGAGATGATGATATATTATCATTCAACGATGGCAGTAGCATGACCTATTGAACTGAGAAATCATCACAAGAGAGTCTCCTCTACTGTGGTTGCTCGTGTGAATATGTTGAGAGCATACATATGTGCCCAGAAGGGAATGAGTGTGTCTAGGTTGAAGATATTGTGAGATGTTTGTGCATTCATGGTCAATGATGATACAAGTTGTCAGGACTCAAATGGCCCTGAATGCTTCGCGCTGTAGCATTAGGTATTCCCTCATCCTTGAGCTCTAAGTTTTGGACAAAGTGTGAAAATGGGGACTGGTCTTGCTAGAAGTCTCCACACTCCAGTTTATATTTCAAGACCATAAGAATCGAGTGAGATGTCTGTGCATTCATGGTCAATGATGATACGAGTTGTCAGGACTCAAATGGCCCTGAATGCTTCGCGCTGTAGCGTTAGGTATTCCCTCATCCTTGAGCTCTAAGTTTTGGACAAAGTGTGAAAATGGGAACTGCTCTTGCTAGAAGTCTCCATGCTCCAATTTATATTTCAAGATCATAAGAATCGAGTGCAGAGAAGAGTGAGAGGATGACACTATTTCTTGTAGTAATATGTGATGCAATATTTGCAATTTGCCAATCTCAACAGTCCCATTATATTTAGTGGATAGCTCAAGTAATTTGCTCATATTCCATCTCTTAAATCTTTTTATATTGCCTGGTCAGAAAAGATAATTTTGCTTTTATTTTGTCAATTTTGTTGCTGGCCTCCCAAGCCTGGACCTTCACACTAAAGAGGGAGAAAGAAAGAGAAGAATGAAATCTATATTAAGGTCTACTAGAGACCAAATTTGGCCTATGCGTGAAATCATGCTTACAAATATGAGAAACAAGAAATGAAAGGTAATTAACTGTTATATTAATGTCTACAGAAGGCCAACATATGAGTAATAAAGGGTAGACAGACAGACAGACAGAAAGAAAATACCTCATAGCACCAACATCTTGCAACATTTCTAATTGTGTAGCCACCACCTCCCAAAAGTAATAGAGGTACATTAAAAGAACGTACAAATCTAACACATTCTGCATGGCCTTTCACAGATAAGTTGAAGCAACCAAGTCTATCGCCTGTAAGGGAATCTGCCCCACATTGCAAGACGATTGCTCCTGGTTGATACACCTCCATCACTTTCGATATTATTGGCTTAAAGAGTGATTGATAGCTATCATCATCGATGCCCTCATGCAGTGGTACATTCACAGAGTAATATTTCCCTTTTCCATAGCCCAGGTCTCGAAGGTCACCAGTACCAGGGAAATAATCACCGAATTTGTGAAAGGAAACTGTCATAACTCGATCAGTTGTGTAGAATGCTTCTTCAACTCCATCACCATGGTGAATATCAATGTCGATGTAAAGAACCCGCTACAAAAGACCCAATAAGAGTAAGAAGACTAATTTTATGGAAAAGATTCTAACGAAGGCTTACAACATTTTAAGCATAAAGTATTGGCACTTCTTTCACGTTTCCTCTTCATTTTGTAAGTAGAAAATCTAACCTAAATTGTCATGCTCAGCAATCCAAGAGAACCTATTTGTTTCATTAATCAGCTATATGACTGCCTCTTTTTCATTTGAATAGAAAGAATGATTTCTTGGTTCCTAAGAATGCTTACTGATCCAAGAAAATCCATATGATAAACTTTCCATACAAATCAAGCTGAACGTCCCAATGTAGCCAGAGAACATATATTTGTCTTGATTTCGTAAATTATATAAATATTATGCTCTGAAGAGGTGATTTGGGTGAGCTATATAAGTCTCCTTCACCATATAAACGAATCTCACTGTGTTCAGCGCAAAATATGTATCAACAAACTTTTCTTATTTTTTCCTTCACACCATATGTATTAAAAAAGGCTTACATTTAGGTATCACAAATGACTTTTCAATCTAGGTTTTTCAAATCAATCCTCTTAGACGTGGATTTTACGCATAAATTTTCAAATAAGGCTTCTCAATGTGTGTTTTAAATCACTAATTAAACCTACGCAGTATTAATAGGTTTTCAAAGTAAGCTTCTTGAAACAAAAGGATTTTCTTTTAGAGAGATGGTGACCAGTTCTAGTAATAACAATAATCTCCTTACTTCATGACATTTGAGCAGCTCTAGAATCGCGAGCACGATGTCATTGACATAACAAAACCCGGATGCCTCACATTTCTTGGCATGATGGAGTCCACCAGACCAATTAATGGCTATATCGCTCTTCCTCTGATTAAGCTTCACAGCTGCACCAATCGATCCTCCAGCATAGCTCTGACAAAATTCATACAGCCCATTGAAGACAGGGCAATCTTCAGCTACATTGAACCTCCTCAGTATCCGTAGACGTTGCCGGTATTGTTGTTGATTTTGTGTATCTGAACCATGTTCATGCTGTTGATGTTGTGTTTCGGAAGAACGGAGCGAACTCAAGAATGAGATGTAATCATTTGAGTGATAGATACAAAGGTCTTCTTGATGAGCAGGATAAGGTCGGAACATATCAAGTTTGTGATGAAGATCATAGTGGACGATGAGGGAGTGAGCCATTCTGATTCGGTGAGGTTTCATTGGGTGACCTTGGCCATAGTAGTAGTTGCCAACAGCTGGGTCATAGAAGTAGGACACTACCCTCTTCTTTCCCTCAGGCCCTGCTGTGAGAGAGTTCAGCCCGCTCTCCATCCTTATCCTCCACTGTCCGCTTCTTGCTTTCTCACTTCTCTAGGAGACCAAAAGCTCTCTTTTCGCCTGATGTTAGAGAGCTCGGCCTGCTGGACATCGCTCTTCGGCTTTCTGGGGGGGGGGGGGGGGGGGGTCTGGTCTTCTCTTTCTAACCATCTGGGCCCTGCTGTGTTATTATAATAGGGAAGGAGGTTAGCCCACTCGCCATCTCTGATCTCCTCTTTCTCTCCTCTGCTTCTGTCTCCTCTCCTCTCTATCTCTGTCTCTGTTTCTGTATGTGTATATGTATATGTATGTCTTTCTGTATATGTATTGTATGTATATGTATATGTCTTTCTGTATATGTATATGTATACAGTATATGTATATGTACATATTATATATGTATATGTATTGAAACTCAATGACTATGTTTGGTCGACGTTTGATCATAGTTACATGTTAAACACCTACTAAAGATTGTGATTAGGGACAAAAACACAGGTTTCAGCTTTAAAACTCTGTCGATTAGAACATCACAACTCTAGAATTAGAAGCACGATTCACAAGTTACGACTATGATATGGCCGTTCCTGCAAAACATTCATATGAGTGCATATGTCTAGTGATTAAAGTAGCACGTCTTCTTACTTTGTCATGATAATTAAAACTTCATCATTCTCTACTGTCGTGTTAAAAGGTATAACAATGCACTTAATCTTGTTCCAAGTGAATATGAACCAAACCTCGTATATAAATACATAAATAATGTTATAATGATTAGCTTGTTTTTTCAATTTACAATATACGTGGCCGTATTTTGCTAAATTTTCATATCTTAACACATGATATATGGTGCAATATATCCCTAAAAGATCCACATAAACTCATTTACAGTTACAAGTGGACCCATAACTTATCCCAGGATAGTTTGTATGACAATCTTCTACACAAGAGGATGAGAGTCGGAGGGTTAATCAATAATGTAATGAAGGGATTATTACTTTTAATCCCAAGGATTGAGATAACCCTTAATGTCAAGTGTGAACTTGGCAGGGGGGCTTGGCTTAGGCACTACGAGGCCCAATTAACCTCATTAGGGCATCATTTGACAACATCAAGATTGAGATATTGTGATGAGAAGACTCTTGTGGTGAGCGTGTGCCAATACCAAGTACAACTCGAAGCCCATAATGATGCTTATGGGACATTGCTTAAGGCTCAACTTCTTCTTTATCCATTCGCTTGGGTGGATCGGCAGCTTTCTTTCTCTCTCCATGTCATGATTTTCTTATTAATTTCCTGATTTTCCTGCATACATTAGAATATATCTCTGACATTTACGACCATAATGGATTTAAGGAAATGGAATTCAATGTGCTTGCTTATTCTAGACGAGAGTCTTCCAATTTGACTAGTCAATTGAATCAATTAGGAGATGACCAACTATGAAAGTTTGAACCTTCAAGGAGGGATAGTCACACTACCTAGACTCATGAAATACAGGGATTAGTGGTTGTTGATGCAAACTCACTACATAAGCGAAGTAGTTAATCGCCCAAAACAACCTTTTCAAATAAGTAACGATAGAGTAATGAACACTTAAGAGTGATCATAAACTCAATTAGGAACCACAATGCTCGATCACAGCTGAAAAACAAACACATGACGATAAGCAAGGAGTATGTAACCACATAATTACACATAATTAAGCCAAGGTGACATGGAGGCAGTGAGTACAAACAATGGCAGCCTAATACCAAATCTCTTAATCAACGAGAGATGATCACTAGGGTCCGATGTTAAACAAGGAGGTGCTAAGTTTAGCGGTGTCTCCGAACAACCCATTACCAAGTGTTTACATGGTCTAGGGTTTGTTAATGACTTGACTTACATTGGCAAGGCCCTCTAAACTTTGGGGTGGGGGGTATTTTGGGAATTCCTTAAAACAAAGATGGGGCCCATTTTCATAATTTTAGCATTTCTTCTCTCTGTCTCTATCTGTATTGCAGTCTGTCTGTCTCTTCTCTCCAAACAAGAACAAGTTATGCTTCATCGTGATGTCGCGTCCATTGCCCATTTCTCATCATGGGCATCTCTCCAAATCTTGGCCCCTGTTACAAGAGGTAAGATTCCCCTCTCTCTCTCTTTAAGATTCTTCTCTCTCTGTGTGGATTGGATCGATAGTATACTCATGACAAGGATTAGGCGATGGTATGATGCGATGACATGATAATAATGTGGCGGTGATGATGTTGATAATATGATGAAGATGAAAACAGAAACAATGAAGGATGATGACTATGAGTGATGATGGTACAATGTCCATACGATGATGATGAATTTGCACTAATGCCGGTACTATGATGATAATGATGCAGGAGCTTCTCAAGTAATGTTGCCGCCATCACGACTACTGAGGATCGAAGCAGGTGCAGGCAAGAAGCGAGTGCCCCGCACAGAGAGCCACAAAGTGCTCAATCTGCGAGCTCGAAAAAAGGTAGGTTTCTCTCTTTATGGAGAACACATTATGTTATAGTGGAATGTAGAACTAATAGATAGATAATTTGATATGTAAATAGATGGGTAGATACACACTAGATCAAGGTGGGAGCAGCAACAAGCAAACCATTGTTGGTATATATATATATAACACATGTAGGACATGTTAGGGTACGTTGGAATGATACACTTATACATAGAGAGGTAGAAAGATCCTTTGTATAGATATTTTTTTCACTATGCAGGCATATTAGGGCACATTGGAATGAGACTGTCTCATACATAAATGGTGCATATATATTCTACCGTCTTATATTTTATTTGCTACTCTATGGGCCATCTCAATGATGCATAAGCAGATGTGTGGATCTTAGAAGACTTAAGCCTATCTCAAATGCCAGGGTTAAACTTGCTTTGCTTATGTATTAATCCTGGCATGAACGCTATATTTTAAAAAGAACAGGGATTTAAGTAATGGAAGGCATGGTTTTAAAATATTTCATGTTCTATTAGTATATGCAAGGACCTTAGATGAGACCATCTCATAGATGAGGTCTAGAAACGTTATTTTTTCAATCTATATTGTGTTTTGCTTGTGGATGATGATAAAATGGGTGGCTTCTTGGAAAATTTATCTCCTTTCTTTTTCTTTCTATTTCTAGCTCACGGGGACTAGTGAGAAGCCACGGCTTTTGGTGTTTTGTTCAGACAAGCATCTCTATGCCCAAGTCATCGACGACTCTAAGAAGGCCACTCTTTTATCAGCATGCACTTCACAACTCTTAGTTTCTTCGACCAACAACGAATCTGAATCCTATTCTCCTATCTTAGTATGGCTCTGTCTCATTGTTTTCTCTTCTACTTTCATTAGTACTTCTATTAGTTGGAGAATATTCTCGTTGCATTGTTTTTGTTTCAAACATTTAAATATAGACGGTGAGAATGGCTCGTGACAATAATCCTATCAGGAGCATTATACGCATTTTAAAACTTTGTAGGAAGCGATAAGAGTAATCCCATCTTAAAAGGTTCTAACTCTTTCATTAGATTGCGATTCTAGAACTCTGTAATGTTGCTTTCGTTGTGCATTTCTCATGGGAATCATGCCCACTATATGAAATGATATAGAATGTAAGAGACCTTTACCTGACATTAAGGATAATGTTTCCAGGATTCTGCCCAGAAACTCGGTAGAGAGGTAGCAATGGAATGCCAAAGGCAAGGCATAACAAAAGTGAAATATTATAGACGGGGTACACTGCATTGGAAACGAGTGAAGCTGTTCCGCCTTGCAGTACAAGATCATGGCCTTCAGTTGGAATATCCAGATTGAACTCCAAGGTCATTTGATAACACCAGTGCACTCAAAGCTTTACATGGATGTCTTGATAGATTTGAAAGTTGTCTCTTTCTCTGGCACTTGTATATATATATATATATATGGGCTCAAGGAGTTTAGGTTAGCAATTTTGAGAGGTGTATGTATTTTTTGGCCATTGAAACACTTTTGCAGTTTAACTCGTTGGTGGCAGAGGTGCTTTATGTGCTTTGTATGATGTTCAAAGGAAATCTGCAAAATGACTTTCATTTTGGTTTTGCTACATACATTCCCAAGTCAAACAGACCATCACTTTATTTAGTGAGAATTGTACATATATTGCTTGTGATATTTTAAAGAAAGGCTTGATGGTAACTATATGTACTAATAGGCTATGAATCAGGTTTAAATCCTCTTAACTAAAAAATACATGCATCTGTGTTGAAAACGAATTTGACTTCTATCACATGCTGGGACAAACAACCAGCAAAATGCTGTGGAAAGATGAACATCTGATGAGATAATTGTCAACAATCCATTTGATGCATTATGTTAAAGCAAATTTATCTGCCCAGTTTGTGAGCAAAATGTTTTGGAACATCTTGTTAACATAATAAATTGTTGTAATATACAGTGCTGGCACAGATCAAACATATAAACTGTTTCAAAATAAAGTGTTTAGGAAATTATCTTTTTAAGGTTATGTTGGTGGAAAAAATCCAACTTAGGTTTCAGCGTTATCCTGGTTGGAAAAGGGCGACTTAGATATTGGATCTATTTTAATACTTACAAACTATGTCATACACATTCCTTTTAACACAAATTTCTAGTAACTCGTGAAGAAATGACCAAGTCACACCAAGTTCCAGAGATAGTTTTTCAAGAACCCTGTTTAGTGAAAGACTGCATATATGTTACATATATAATTTCTTTTCGAATCAATCTTAGACAGTTTTGTAGATACTCCCATATCATTGGATCTATTTCAATGCTTACAAACTATGGCATATTACATTCCTTTCAAAAAAAAATCCTAATAACTCATGAAGAAATTACCAAGTAAGAAGATATTGGATCTATATCAATACTTACGAACTATGTCATATAACATTCCTTCCAACACAATTTCCTAGTAACTCATGAAGAAATGACCAAGTCACACCAAGTTCCAGAGACAGTTTTTCGAGAACAGTGTTTGGTGAAAGACTGCATATATGTTACATATATAATTTCTTAGATCACTCAAATCAATCGCAGATAGTTTTGTAGATCCTCCCATATCATTGGAAAGTGTCTTTAAAATCAGTGGTCACATTTTTTATATATACTAAGCTCCAATTTGCATTAACTTATCAATGTCAATTTGGGTGCTTGGAAATTTTATTTCATTTTGGTACCTTTGGTAGACAAATAACTCTTCCTTTGTAAGAAAGGTTGTTACTAAACTATCATAACTAGAATCCAAAGGCTTTCGTGCTGTTCTTCCACCCCGGTGAATGTATGTAGTTGCTGCTGGAGGAATATCAAAGTTGTAAACATGGCTAACCTCGGGTATGTCTAAACCTCTACTTGCTAGATCAGTTGCAATAAGAATGTGATTTTCACTTGGAAATTCCTGTATCATGAACAAAATAAAGTCAACTTTTCCTGTTGTCATATGAATAGAGAATATCTTCCTGAAATGTATATATATTTAAGAGATAATATGTAACAAGACATGAAGGATAAAAGATATAAAAGAGACTAGCGGTGTATCTTGCATGATGATGACATAGCCTGATGAGGGTTAAATTGAGCAGACATTAACATTTTTTTCAACAAGTGAAACCATGTGAAGGCGGACGCTACACAAGATTCTTGATTCTTTGTGACGATAGTCGAGACATATGGAAGAACATATACAACATTTTGGTGCACTGTAGGGAAGGCACAACATTCCGGCATGCCAATATCACATTGATTATTTAGGATAAAATATATTTCTTCTCAACTTCATTTGCATGAAAGTATAGAAATAATGACACTCACATCTAAAATGCATGATCGTGCATTGACATTTGAATCTTCATCAAGAACCAGTGACTTGCATGGGCTAAAATCACCATCATCACGATGAGTTGATGACAGCATTTCAGCAATCAAGATGGTAGATGGTACTGTACCTTTTCTTTTGGATTTCCACGACTGCAAAGAACAAGAAAAATACCAATATCATCTGAAATTCATGATTTTTGTTATAAAATAAACTCTAAGCAACATAAATGCAAGTAAAATCTGAAATAAAATTTTGACATTAATTATCATAGGGTATACATTCATAGAGGGCAATAATCTTACATTTGTGATACCACAATAATTGAGCAGGGCACAAAGCAATTATTGGCAACTCATGATGTTTTATTTGGTAGTGAGGAAGATCGCGAAGGCTAAAATCACAACAATGCCAGATAGGCAGTTCTATTAGGACCCCAGGCCAGAGGTATAATAACAGCAATGCTGCCATGAGACTTGGTATTGGGAATATGGTAAATAAATGCAGTGTTTGCGAAAGAGAAAACACTTCTACATTTAATAGACAACCACAGAAATGATGAAATATGGGAGTAAAATTACAGAATGTGAAATATGTGGAAATATCTTATAGTTAAATCTATGCATTTTAATTATGAGATTAAACCACAACAAAATATCATATTACATCCAGACATAACAGCTTTAGATTTCAACTTAATGAAACACTATCCAGAGTCCAGACTTACCATTTTCATACCAATGACTAAAGATAGAAAACAAAATATTTAGGGATAAAATTTCAACCAGTATAAGGAATCAGAAATATGCAGAAAAGGGAGGAAAACGCATAAGAGAGGGGGAATGTACTATGTTGGATGGAAGGGAGACACCCTCTTTAGACTGACAAAAGTTTGAACCCCACAATGTACCATTTCCCCATCTTCTCCCACAAATCGTGGGAAAAAAAAGAGTTGAATCCATATTGGATTATTAAAAGCCTTCGAAGTAGTTTAAGTATTTGGCGAATAGAAGTCTGTCATGCAATGAATATTCTATCTACTGTTTGGAAACTTTGATCAAATGTAAGTGTTCTCAGGATCCATAAAGATGAGGCAAAACAGGATTGCATCTACTAATAGAATTTGAGAAATAGTTCTCAGGATTTCAGGAGATAATATCCCAAAAAGGTTTTACCTGCTCATTAACAAATATGATAGCTGCATTGGGCTTGTCTGCTCGTAACATTGTGTTCAGTATCTTGAGCTTCTCGTCCCTCTCGCATATCTATTTCAGAAGAACCGATATTAGAATATTCACTTGATGTAAAGGTACAGCCACTTTCTACGTGGATTTGGATAACATAAAAGAATTAGACAAGATTTATAATTAAACAATTTGAAGCACTCTCTCCATCAGACAGCAACAAACGAGACTAAATGTAATGGTGCATTTGGAAAATTAAATTGTTGAGAATAATACAATACCACATGACGATGGATAAGATTCCATGGCATTTTGTTTGTATGATTAACTTGGACATGGATAAAATTTTCCTGTATACAAAAAAACGAATAATTATTAATTGTTGTTAGTGCTTTTCATTTTTCATCCAATTTGCATTGTTACTGTACACATGATAATTATCATAGCTGAAATTGATTTTTCATTTTTTACTGGAAGCTTAGGGAATCACAAAACAGGTCATATGTAAGTTCCATCTTTCTTCAAATTAGAGAAAAACCTTTACACTAAAAAAATCTCATTAAACACTCCATAAAGTTTGTAATGTTTTACTTCGAAAAACTTAGTTTCATAAATAAGAAATAGCATTCCAGAAAACATTATAATTTCATTGCCATGTTACAAAATGCAGGAGTATTAATAACATATAGCTCTTTGTCTAGAGACCATTCTACCTGTTTATAAAAAGTAATCATGGCAATATTATACAGAAGGGATCAATCATTCCAAGTCTGATCCTAAGGTCCAACATCCATATTTATCTTAATAGCACTGTGAACTCCACTGCCAGCAATAAATTTACTTACCTTTACCCATTTCTCAGCAATACACTTCTGAATAAATTGGTTGTGTTGTGGAATGGTCGCACTTGCAAAAATAGTCTGACGATTTCGAGCTAGAGTACACGAGGTCAAAAGTTTTCGTAAAAGTGCAATATGCTGTGTTTGTCCAAACATGGCATCAACCTGAAAGGAGTGGGAAAGGACTTGCACTTTCAATTCTGCACATTGAAATCATGATAATTAAGTAGCTGACAGGACAACAAAAAGGGAAATCCTGTGAAAGCAGTGAAATGCTAATTGATTATCTTCTACAATATATTACCTCATCAATAACAATGGTGTTCACAGCGTTCACCTTCAGTTTTTTCAGTTCAATCATCTTGCATACACATGCTATAGTCCCAATAACTACTCCTGGTGGATCTGCCTGCATGCACATACTCTCTCTCTCTCTCTCTCTCTCTCAACCCTTGTGGGGGATGTGAGTTGAGTGGAGGCACGACTATGTTGTGATGTGAAGTTCTTGAACATCGAGAGTCATTAGTCACTTTTACATGTATCACATGAAATGTAATATTTTTGGTCTCATAGCTCATATTTGACCTCCGACGATGATAATAGTATCTATCTATCCATCTATCTCTCTCTACAATGGAGTAGTAACCCCCTTCTTAGGCAGGAATCACAGACAAGATGATACATTGGTTTGGCCCCATCATGGACGATAAAAGTTCTATTTTATTCTCTCTCTCTCTGTAGAAGAATGACTTTGCCAATTGTGTTGTTAGAGAGTAGACCTTGAAGAGCACTATGTTTGTCATTGTACAGTCTTTTTATGAAATCAGAGGAGCAAGGCTTTGGCCCACTACGCAACACAATGAAATATGAGGACCAACAGTGCTTGGGCTTTTCTTGTTAGAATTCAAGAGACACAGGGAGAAGTTGAAGGACGACACAGCCACAAAAGCTCGTCAACAAAGAACAATCACAACTTTGTTTAGCCCCATTGCTCCTACTCATGCTACAAGTCAATCAAGAGCTACATAAATGTGCCCCAACCAGGACAGAGCAAAGGGGTTACAATAGATGGGGTAATAGCAATTTGTCGTGCATGTAGGCCGTGGCCTCGTGGATCACAATCTCACCACCCCTGTCATAGATAGAAAAAGGTCATTATCTCCCACCATTGAAAGTGCTTCCCTTGCTTCAAAGACAAAAAGTAAATATATCTGACTTCAGAATCTTACATTTATAGATGACAATATTCTTTTGTCATGCCTTCATTCTATTTCTATTTACTTTTTTACTTAGTTACGTTTAGTTTGGTTTGCTGTGCTCAGAGATGAGACAAAATTTTACGATGTAATCTCCTGTTTGATCTTATAGGCCATTTTGGCCTCTTAAAAGATGTCAATATCTTCTTTCCTTCTTTCTGTTGTATATTCGAATATAGGCTAACTTTTAAAATGTAAAGGAGATGGAGCTAGAGGAGACTAATGTGATCTTGTATGATATTGAACTAGACATACTTTTTATAGTGATGAATATATTGTACAATCATCTCATAGACCTGTTTGACCTTATAGGCCATTTTGGCCTCTTAAAAGATGTCAATATTTTCTTTCCTTCTTTCTGTTGTATATTTGAATATAGGCTAACTTTTAAAATGTAAAGGAGATGGAGCTAGAGGAGACTAATGTGATCTTGTCTGATATTGAACTAGACATACTTTTTATAGTGATGAATATGTTGTACAATCATCTCATAGACCTGGTGGACTCTCTTTTATTTAACACTCTCTCTTTCTCATTCATTCAGGATATTATATTGGAGCTTCATATATATAGGGCAATGTAGCAAAATACCCCTAATTGTTACAAAATTCCCAATTATACCCGAAGAGTCCCTTTTAATTTTTCGATTCCCAAATACTTCTTTCTAACATTCCAACCTTGTTACCTTAGAGGAGTATTTTGGGAATATGCTAGAAGTTAAAAGGAAGAAATTCTAGAGGATTATTTTGGTAATTCAGAGATGTGGGTGTGGGTGTGAAAAGAAGGAGAGATATTTATATATAGTTGAGGTTGCATTGCTTTGGATATTGAAAAACCTGAAACTGAGAAAATTTCATTCTTATGCATTTCTCTATCTTCATTCCTGCAACGGCCAGAAAATATAGACAAAACCAATCTGAGAACCATTAATAAGATCTGGGAGATGTGGCTTCAGCCAAGAACTGATCATGGAAACAACCACCTTATAGAGGGTCAGCAAACAAGTGTGTGGGTCGTACTGTGTAAACTAGAATGCTTTCCCCTGATAAAACAACCAACACATAAGTTTGTGGCAGTAGCTCCAACAATCACTCTATAGAAGAAAGACTATGTTGATAGCCCCTCTCATAGTTGCAATACTAAAACTCTTTTTGAAATCTCTTTACACATAGTATATCTCAACATAGGGTTATATTAGTAATAAGGAGACATCGGCATAAGAATATTCATGGGTCCAAAGAAATGTTCTTAGATTATAGTGTGATACAATAATACAAAGAATAAATATAGTCAGGAATTCGTATCGATGTACTATGCCTTTGCAGAGGACAAAGAAGATGAATCGAAGATATTCTCTAAGAGTATCATAAATCACAAACAAACAGCGAGCATTAACACATGGCTACTTGAATACTAGAACACACATCTAATTTCTCCAGACATCTCTACCACTAGGGTCCTATGAGCACCCCTCACACATCATAAGAAGTTTTTTTCACACTTTTTGTTTCTCTTATTTAATGTAACAAGTTATAGTGATGCTGAGGCATTTTTGAATTTTGGAGACCTATGTTAAAAAAGTCTAACATACAAGTACCTTAAGCCAGATCTTTTGTCTAGTTAGCGATCCACCATCAAGTAGGGCCATAACATCGAAGCTCCCACCACCACCAGGTTTATCAATGTTTTGCATATCCAGAATTTTGCCTAATTTTCGCGCCTCTTTTACCACCTGTAGAATAAATAGCTTCCCATTAGAATGTTATTTAGAACAGTTGATAACGAAAATTCAAAGTCTTGAATCTAGACCTGCATTCCCAATTCTCTGGTAGGAACTACCACAAGGGCTTGAACTGCAGCTCTTGTAGGATTAAGTTTTGCTAATATGGCAAGAAGATAGCAAAGTGTCTTTCCAGATCCTGTCTGCAGTTAAAAACATGAAGGAGTGATTTAAATCAGCAAGAATGACGGTCACATTGCCTTAAGAGGGGCGGCATGGAAAATCACAGTGGCCCAGTGCACTTTGGATGTTGCACACAAAAAAAGGATTTTCACAATTTGATCTCTTCTTACATTTTTCTATGTTCCCTATGCATAATACTGGAAAAATACCAGTTTAAAGCCTTAACGTTTTGTCATACTCATCCTTGAAGTATCTTTCAGAGCAATCCATCCAACCTTCATTCACACCCACAGTATCTTGATCTTTTGTTTTTCATATGGGTTGCAGGACATATTCTACAAAATGCAATGGTGTATGCATCATACCAATTTATCAAAGCATATATCTTATATCTCTTGCATTTAACAATCTAAAAACTTTGCATATAAGCAATTTACGCAATCCTATGATCCATATTATGCATCATTCATTTCCCTCAAAATGCAACACAATCTCTATAAACCATACGTAAAGGTTGAAATCTACCTGAGAATGCAGTAAACAATCTCTGCCGGATAGCAAGACTGGCAAAGCTTCAGCTTGTGCTTCAGTAGAATATACAAACCCTAACTGCTCCGCCCTACAGAAATGCCAAAAAGTAGGCATAAAAATATGTTAACATTGAAATTAATCATTTCAAACCAACTTGGCGAAACAAGCAAAAGCTGCCACCGGTTTTTCAAAAGGGAAAAATAATTTTGTGACGGTGAAAATGATCCCGTGATATTTAACCTAGAGAACCAAGAAAAAACTGATGGAGCTTTGCGAAAGTGAAAAATAATTGCTTGATACTTAGAAGAGAAAAATGATTTTTCTTTGCAAAAATAGACCAAAAAAAGTTGGTATTTAACTTGAAGAAAACAAGAAACCCAACACCGGAAAAGATGCTTGGTGAAAATGAAAATAATGTTCATTAACTTTGAGAAACAAGTAAAGATGATGGACCTACATATAGGGTTTCGCTAAAGTTGAAACATCAGCTCGAGTTTAACTCGAAGAAACAATGAAAGGATGATAGGACTTTGCAGAAACTTAAAAAATGAATTGAAATAATTGTTTGGAATTTAACATAGAGAAACAAGGAAAAAATTGTGAAAATGATCGGTTTATATTTAACTTAAATAAGGAAACTATGATGAACAACATTGTGAAAATAGTCACTTCCAACTTTGTGAAGATAATCACTTCACCTCACTGCAAATAAGATTGTGAAAATACTCACGTCATTTGAGCTCACAGAAAATAAAGCACACTGATTGATTTTGGCTTAAAGAAACACGGTAATGATTAAAAACGAAACAGCAAAAAACAATCGCTTGAGATATGTAACTTTAAAATAAAACAAAGAAAATATTATGTACAAAGAGTTCAAAATAGAGAGGAAAATAATCATTTTATTTTAACTGAAAAGAAACAAGGAGAAGATGACCATGTACCTCTGCAGAAAAAGCTCTGGAAGCATGTCCTTACAGATTTCTCGAATGGTTTTGGGTTTCCCTCGAACAACAACCTGCTCTTGATCATCATCTTCAATCACACTGGTCTTTTGGCACCTCTCTGGAGCAACATTTTCTTCATCCTCTTCTTTTATGACACCACAGGAAGAAATATTGATCTGTGCTTTTGCCACCAGCACGTTCGGCGTGTCAAACCTCACGTTTGGCAAAGAAGAAACGGATTGGAAGTTTACGGTGAGGTTGAATTTACGAAGTCGGAAAGCTTTGGTGTCATGGTTGCTGTTGATGTTTCTGGGGTGAAGGAAAGAAGAAATCTTCAGAAAAGATGGAGGCGGAAGAATCAGAAGAAGCTGCATGATGATGATGATGATGATGATGATGATGACTGATATAGATCAGGAGAAAACTCTCTGCGATTTCGATTCTGATAAGGGAAGGGTAGAAATAATATATTTGATTTTCTTTACTTTCTAAGTTCTGATCAAGATAATCATATTCTTAATTGCATATGCTCGCTATTAGCATTAATTAAATTTTTCTTTACCTCTAATCAAGAATCAAGCTCACTATATTCTTAATTGAAAATGTTCAGTATTAGTATTAATCAAAATTTCCTTTTTACTTCTAATCGAGAATCAAGATCGCTATATTCTTAATTGCATATGCTCAGCATTAGTATTAATTAAATTTTTCTTTTTACTTCTAATCAAGATCGTTGTATTCTTAATTGCATATGCTCAATATTAGTGTTACCTATCTTATTAAACGCAAATGCAATCTAATCGAGAGCCGAGACTTAATAGCTTGAACTCTAGACTTCAATCTTTCGATGGACACACATGCAATCTAATGAGGATTCTGAATACTCTCCTTATGATGCTTGTTATTCTCAATAACATGGCATTGTTTCAACTTTTTCTTCTCGTTCAAGTTTATCCAAGCAATGCGATCAAAATTTTAAGACACTTCCTATTATGATTACAATGCTTTATTATTTTGAGCGAGGAAACTAGCCCTTGTTAAGTGTCGAATTTTAGGAGAAACTAACATTATGGGAAGCCTTCGCTTCTCGTAGACATAATATTTCCATGTCAATCCAGCTCTTTGAGAAGAAACTTGATATCTATCTTGGAGACATTGATTGGGAGACCTGTACTATTTGAATCAAGCACAATAATTTGTTTAAGACTAATGACAATAAACTAAACAAAAGGAATGGATTAAGGATGCTTAACGACCCCAAAGCAAAGGCAAGGAGACGAATATAGAATCCTATAACTATCCCCATGCCACCAAATATGGCCTTGTATTATATGTCAAATGTCATCTAATGATATATTCACGATACAAAGGATATATGTCGCTGACAAAGTCCCGATTTTGTCTCTAAGATTTCATTTCAAAGGGCGTAGCTCATCCCCTTATATAATTGATCTCCTTAGGCTCCTACATCACCACACATCTTAGCTTGTTATGGGTTGTCCCAAGTAAGAGGAGAATCAACTCAACCACTTATATTGTTGTACAAGCCATTTAATTTTAGCCTTTACCATTGGTCATTAAGACTACTCGTGTAACATACTCCCTTGTTTTCGAAAAAGTGCATTCTTGTAATAGCAAACCAAAATCAATGAACTTAGATTTAAGAACCTACTCTTTTTCCTAAGCACCGTCACACATAGTTCTAGACAACTATAAATTTGAATCCTCAAAACATCTTAGCAACGTCTTTGATGTTAGCATTTCGGTCCCTCCGGATGGGATATGAGTACCCGACAACGGAAGACCCGGTGAGAACCGGATGACACAGGCCCGGTGAGAACCTCTCACCGGATGAAGGGACATATATGTAAATATGTTTCTGTTAGCCCATTGTGGCTATATTTGTAAATAGCCCGAAAGTCATATTGGTATAAATATGACCTAGGGCAAACAGAATGGTGATTTTTTTTTTTTTTTTTGGTGTAACTACTGTACAGAGCGTAACACACTGAGAGAGAGAGAGAGAGAGAGAGAGAGAGACCTTGAACTGTCTCTATTGTAACTGCTTGTTGGCGAAGATTGAGAGCATGAGGTCGTTGCCTCTGTGACTTATTACTGTAATCTTTACATAGTGATAGTTTGGAGTTTGTGGGCTCCCGTGGTTTTTTCCCCTATTAGGGTTTTTCCACGTAAACATACTATGTACTCTCTTTCAGTGTTTTGTGTATACGTCCATCTATCTCCACATTCCAATTTCTATGATTGTAATTCTCAAGAAAGAGATCGAAGACTCGGTTGTGGCCGAGCATTATTCCGCATATCCTCTTCGTGACATTCATAGATGACCACAGCTCCACGCGAAGGATCAGGTGCTATCCGTCTTCAAACAGCTCCACGCGAGAATGGAAAGAGAAACCGGCCGGAAGCTGAAGGCGGTTCGAGCAGATAACGGAGGAGAATACCGGGGGCAGTTCGAGGAGTACTACCGCTCGAAGGGAATCCGACTCGAATTTACCGTGCCGAAGACGCCGGAACTAAACGGACTGGCCGAGAGGATGAACCGGACCATAATGGAGAGGATCCGGAGTATGCTAGTGCATGCAAAACTACCCAAGAAGTTTTGGGATGAGGCACTGTCGACGACGACATATGTGATAAATAGATCACCCTCAGTACCCTTGGACGGAGACACGCCACAGAGAGTGTGGACCGGTAAGGAAGTATCCTACCGGCATCTAAAGGTGTTCGGGTGTCTCGCGTACGTTCATGTAGTTAAGGAACGAAGAGGAAAGTTAGATCCAAAGACCCGGCCATGCATATTCCTCGGTTACGGTGACGATGAGTTCGGCTACCGAGTGTGGGACCTGGTCGACAAGAAGGTATTCCGGAGTCGAGATATTATCTTCATGGAGGACAAGACGCTCGCCGACTGGGAGTCGGAGAAGAAGATAATGAACTCTGAGTCGACCGGTAAGGATCGACTCTACGATGAACAAACCCAACCGGCAAGAGACCGATTAGCACTCGAGGAACCAGCCGGTTACGGTGAGGATACTGAACAGGCTGAAGAAGAAGTAGAGGAAGCCGAATCCGGAACCGACCAAGACCCCGAATCGGATTCGGATGAAGAGCAAATGGAGGAGCCGGTTACCGAAGCCCGAAGACGGAGATATCCTCTCAGAGAGAGAAGGGCCCCCCAGAGATTTCCGGATGCAGAGCATGTGCTGCTGACCGATGAGGGGGAGCCGGAAAGCTTCGAAGAAGCGAAGGATGACACCCACAACCGTAAATGGTTAAGTGCCATGCATGATGAGATGGATTCCCTGCATGAGAACCATACGTACGAATTGGTGGAGTTGCCGAAAGGAAAGCGGGCACTCCGAAACAAGTGGGTGTACAAGTTGAAACCGGGAGATGCTGGCAACCCCCCGAGATACAAAGCCAGGATCGTGGTGAAGGGGTTCCAGCAGAAGAAGGACGTGGACTTCGACGAGATATTTGCCCCGGTAGTAAAGATGACCTCCATCCGGATGGTGCTGAGTATAGCGGCAAGCATGGACCTCGAGGTAGAGCAGCTAGACGTGAAGACGACATTCCTTCACGGTGACCTCAAAGAGGAGATCTACATGCAGCAACCGGAGGGATTTGTGGAGAAAGGGAAGGAGCACCTGGTATGCCGGCTGAAGAAGAGCTTGTACGGACTAAAGCAGGCTCCCCGACAATGGTACTGGAAGTTCGATTCCTTCATGACCGATCAAGGGTACCACAAGACGTAGGCCGATCACTGCGTGTTTGTGAAGAAGTTCGAAGGAGGCGACTTCCTGATACTCCTTCTGTACGTGGATGACATGTTGATCGTCGAACGGGACCAAGTCAAAATATGGATGCTGAAGAAGGCTCTCAACCGGACCTTCTCAATGAAAGACTTGGGTCTGACAAGACAGATGCTAGGGATGCACATCATTCGGGACCGGTCAAAGAAGCAATTATGGCTGTCACAAGAGAAGTACGTGACAAAGGTGCTTCACCGGTTCAACATGTCAGATGTGAAACCGGTCGGATCGACACTTCCGGCAAACTGCAGGTTATCCGGCAAGCAAAGCCCGAAGACGAAAGCAGAGAAGGCGGATATGATGAAGATTCCATATGCCTCTGCCGTCGGGAGCTTGATGTACGCAATGGTGTGTACCCGACCGGATATAGGATACGCAGTCGGAGTGGTGAGTCAGTTTATGAGCAATCTCGGCAAGGAGCACTGGAGCGTGGTCAAATGGATACTCTGGTACTTGAAGGGCACCTCAAATATGTGTCTCCGATTCGGCTCCGGAAAACCTCAACTCGACGGTTTTACCGATTCGGACATGTCGGCTGATGTGGATACCAGCCGGTCTACATCCGGGTATGTAATGACATATGCAGGGGGAGCTGTTTCGTGGTAGTCAAGACTGCAGAAGACGGTTGCATTGTCAACCACGGAGGCAGAGTACATGGCAGCTGTGGAAGCCGGCAAGGAAATCTTATGGATGAAGGACTTCATCGGAGAGCTCGGTATCCGGCAAGATGAATACCGGCTCTATTGCGACAGTCAAAGTGCCATCCATCTTGCTAAGAATGCGGCCTACCATTCCCGGACGAAGCATATCCAACGAAGATATCACTGGATCCGGGAAAGAGTAGATGACCAGGAGTTCGCACTGACGAAGATCCACACGGCCGAGAACGGGTCAGATATGCCGACCAAAGTGCTGATACCCGACAAGCTGGATGCATGTCGGAAGAGGATCGGACTAGTAAGACACCCCATGCCGGAGTGAAGGGGGAGATGAGGAGTACCCGGCTACGGAGAGCCGGATGGTGCAGACCCGGTGAGAACCGGATGAGGAGCACCCGGCTACGGAGAGTCAGATGGTGCAGACCCGGTGAGAACCAGATGAGGAGTACCCGGCTACGGAGAGCCGGATGGTGCAGACCCAGTGAGAAGTGCTCATCGGATGAGGAGTACCCGGCTACGGAGAGCCGGATGGTTCAAACCCGGTGAGAAGTGCTCACCGGATGAAGAGACATATTTGTAAATATGTTTCTGAGAGTCCATCATGGCTATATTTGTAAATAGCCAAAAAGTCATATTAGTATAAATATGACTTAGGGCAAACTTTTAGTTGTGGTTTAGGGCAAACTTTTTGTTGGTGCAAGAAAGGAGAGAGCGCGTAACTGTGTACAGAGAGAGAGAGAGAGAGAGAAAGAGGTTGTTGCCTCTGTTGTAACCGCCGCCTGCGGCGAGGATCGTGAGCACGAGGTCATTGCCTCCATGAACCCACTGTTGTACATTCTAACATAGTGATAGTTTGCAGCCTGTGGGCTGCCGTGGTTTTTTCCCTTAGTTCGGGTTTTCCACGTAAACATCATGCGTACTCTTCTCTTCTTCGTGTCGTGCATTTATTTCCCGTTTTCTGTGTATGATTCTAAGCTCGGTTGTGGCCGAGCGTTGCATATAGGGAGCGTGCAGTTCCCGTCAAAAGTGAACATAGCATCCAACACAGCCGGTGAGCTGTGGCACAAAAGACTGTGTCACATGAATGAGAAGGGGATGAAGAGGATTGCCGAAGACAACCTCATTCCGGTGAAGGACGTGCAACTTGAGAAGTGCACTGATTGCTTGGCCGGCAAGCAAAACAGAACCTTCTTCCGATCAAGACCACCGATGAGACAGAATGCACCACTAGAGTTGATGCATACCGATGTGTGTCAAGTGGACACGAAGTCACATGCCTGATCGCAGTACTTTGTGACGTTCATAAATGACCACAGTCGGAAGCTGTGTGTCTCGTTGCTGAAGACGAAGGATCAAGTGGTATCTGTCTTCAAGGGGCTCCACGCAAGAGTGGAAAGAGAAACCGGCCGGAAGCTGAAGGTGGTTCAAGCAGATAACGGAGGAGAATACCGGGGGCAGTTCGAGGAGTACTACCGCTCGAAGGGAATCCGACTCGAATTTACCGTGTCGAAGACGCTGGAACTCAATGGGTTGGCCAAGAGGATGAATCAGACCATAATGGAGAGGGTATGGAGTATGCTAGCACATGCCAAGTTACCCAAGACGTTTTGGGCTGAGGCGTTGACGACAACGACGTACGTGATAAACAAATCACCCTCAGTACCCTTGGACGGAACACGCCGTAGAGAGTGTGGACCGGTAAGGAAGTGTCTTACTGGCATCTTAAGGTGTTCGGGTGTCTCGCTTACGTGCATGTGGCAAAGGATCGGAGAGCAAAGTTGGATCCAAAGTCTCGGCCTTGCATATTCCTCGGATACGGCGATGATGAGTTTGGTTACTAAGTGTGGGACCCCTTCGACAAGAAGGTGCTCCGGAGTCGAGATATTATCTTCATGGAGGACAAGACCCTTTCCAACTGGGAATCAGAGAAGAAGATAATGAACTCTGAGTCGACCAGTAAGGATTGATTCGATGATATTCGAACCTACCTATCTAAGAGCCGGTTGACACTCGAAGAATCGGCCGGTTACGGTGAGGATACCGAACCGGCAGAAGAAGAAGAAGAGGAAGCTGGAACCAGAACCGGCCATGATCCTGAAACGGATTCGGATGAAGAACAGACACAGGAGTCGGTTACCGATAACCGAAGTCGGTGATATCCTCTTAGAGAGAGAAGGCCCCCCAGAGATTTCCGGATCCAGAGCACGTGTTGCTAACCGATGAGGAGGAGCCCGGGAGCTTCGAAGAAGCGAGGGAGGACACCCATAACCGCAAGTGGTTAAGTGCCATGAAGGAGGAGATGGATTCCCTGCATGAGAACCATATGTACGAATTGGTGGAGTTGCCGAAAGGAAAGCGGGCACTCCGAAACAAGTGGGTGTACAAGTTGAAACCGGGAGATGCCGGCAACCCCCCGAGATACAAAGCCAGGATCGTGGTGAAGGGGTTCAAGCAGAAGAAGGGCATGGACTTCGACGAGATATTTGCCCCGATAGTAAAGATGACCTCCATCCGGACGGTGCTGAGTATAGCAGCAAGCATGGACCTTGAGGTAGAGCAGCTAGACGTGAAGACGACATTCCTTCACGGTGACCTCGAAGAGGAGATCTACATGCAGCAACCGGAGGGATTTGTGGAGAAAGGGAAGGAGCACCTGGTATGCCGGCTGAAGAAGAGCCTCTGCGGTTTGAAGCATGCTCCCCGGCAATGGTACTGGAAGTTCGACCCCTTCATGACCGATGAAGGGTACCACAAGATGCAAGCCGATCACTACATATTTGTGAAGAAGTTCGAAGGTGGAGACTTCCTGATACTCCTCCTGTACGTGAACGACATGTTGATCTTCGGACGAGACCAAGTCAAGATACGGATGTTGAAGAAGGCTTTGAACCAGACCTTCTCAATGAAAGACTTGGGTCCATCAAGACAGATACTGGGGATGCATATCATCCGGGACCGGTCGAAGAAGCTATTGTGGCTGTCACAGGAAAAGTACGTGACGAAGGTGCTTCAGTGGTTCAACATGTCGGATTCGAAACCGGTCGGATCGACACTTCTAGCAAACTGCAAGCTATCCAGAAAGCAAAGCCCGAGGACAAAGGCGGAGAAGACGGATATGATGAAGATACCATATGCCTCTGCCCTCGGGATCTTGATGTACGTAATGGTGTATACCCGACTGGATATTGGATATGCAATCGGAGTGGTGAGCCGGTTCATGACCAATCCCGATAGAGAACATTGGAACGCGGTCAAGTGGATACTTCGGTATCTAAAAGGCACTTCGAGTATGTGCCTCCAGTTTGGCTCCGGTACTCCCCAACTTGATGGATTCACAAATTCGGATATGTCAGCTGATGCGGATACCATCCGATCTACATTCGGATATGTAATGACTTATGCAGGGGGAGTTGTATCATGGCAGTCGAGGCTGCAGAAGACCGTTGCATTGTCGACAACGGAAGCGGAGTACATGGCAGTTGTGGAAGCCGGCAAGGAAATACTGTGGATGAAGGACTTCACCAGAGAGCTAGGAATCTAGCAAGAGGAATACTGGTTCTACTGCGATAGTGAGAGTGTCATCCACCTTGCAAAGAAAGTTGCATATCATTCCAGGACAAAGCACATCCAACGCAGGTACCACTGGATCCGGGAGCGAGTTGAAGATCGAGAGTTCGCGTTGATGAAGATCCGCATGGAGGAGAATGGGTCGGATATGCTGACCAAAGTGCTGACACCCGACAAGCTAGATGCATGCAGGAAGAGGATCAGATTGATGAGGCATCCCATGCCGGAGTGAAGGGGGAGGTTGTTAGGATTTCGGTTCCTTCGGATGGGATATGAGTACCCGGCAACGGAAGACCCGGTGAGAACCGGATGACGCAGGCCCGGTGAGAACCTCTCACCGGATGAAGGGACATATATGTAAATATGTTTATGTTAGCCCATTGTGGCTATATTTGTAAATAGCTTGAAAGTCATATTAGTATAAATATGACCTAGGGCAAACAGAATGGTGATTATTATTTATTTTTTTGGTGTAACTACTGTACAGAGCGTAATAGAGAGAGACAAAGAGAGAGAGAGAGAGAGAGAGAGAGAGAGAGAGAGAGAGAGAGACCTTGAACAATCTCTGTTGTAACCGCCTGTTGGCGAAGATTGAGAGCATGAGGTCGTTGCCTCTGTGACTTATTACTGTAATCTTTACATAGTGATAGTTTGGAGTTTGTGGGCTCCCGTGGTTTTTTCCCCTATTAGGGTTTTTCCACGTAAACATATTGTGTACTCTCTTTCAGTGTTTTGTGTATACGTGCATCTATCTCCACATTCCCATTTCTATGATTGTAATTCTCAAGAAAGAGATCAAAGACTCGGTTGTGGCCGAGCATTATTCCACATATCCTCTTCATTTGAGATGCCATGTAAAAGGGGGATAGGTAGTCCCCTTTACGTTGTTGAACTCCTTAGTCTTTGAAATGACAATGTGTCCCAGAGCTTACTATCCTCGATTTCCAATTTATCAAACCCATTGTCTTTATTAAATTTTGCCTTTACCATTAGGTTCTTACGGCCACGGTTGGGGCCCTCACCGTCAAATTTCTGTAACTAGTAAACATCAACCATATGAGATTTGAAATGATTCACTTTAGTGCTTATCATAGCTAGCGTCGTTAGCTTTGATTCGCATGTTTGAACATGAAAATCCCATATCACACGAGTCAGCTATGAACTTTTTTATTAACTCACGTGCTCTTGTCTACGCCCTCCTCAAGTGTGGCACAACTTTGCTTTTTTATTAACTCTTGCCACACTTGAGGAGGGCGTAGACAAGAGCGTGTGGTAGTGTACATGATATCACCTTGAAGATATCATGAGTTTTTATCATAAATGCCTTACCAAGCACATGGCTAGAGATGTGAAATCACAATCTTCAATTGCATGGTACAAGCTTTACTATCACACTATTACTGTGAAATTTAGAATGTTAGCAATGTTACTATTGATCTTTGTAGGTGTTGATTTGTCAACCATAATGCTTTCATGTTGTGCTTCAAAGTATGACATATTGTACACAAGGCAAATGTATTTTCAACCTATGTGCTACAAGCCATAAAGTATTCACTAGCACTCCACCGTCATCTTATTTGTAAATTGTAACTATAAACTTTAAAGGATTTATCAAGATAGCACTTTCTGCCTATGCTTTTGCACATAATTTCTTGCTCTTAATTGTCTCTTTCACTTCATTTATACCCATGTTTTATGTTTTGTTAGGTGCAACTTGAAGTTCTAACTTTAAAAAATAATATTAACATTGTGAACATTTTCTGGAGTGCTTTAACTTCATCATGGAGCAATACTCTAACTTCGTCATTGAGGAGTCCATTGAGAATTGTCGCCTCGATTGTACAACACTTATCCTTTTTGTTATTTTCCGCAATGTCACAAAATGTGACACTACTTTGTTCACAAGAGTGCGCCAAGCTTGCTTCATCTCAATGTAGGTTATGTCATTCAATATTTAAACATCACTATCTCTAAAATACTCCTATTATATGACATGAAAAGTTCTTTAATGGTTGGTTTGTCTAACAATGAACTTTTTCTAACCATTTTGGCATTACCCATGTTCAATCTTGACAAAAGTGTGATGCCATACAACCCTACTTAAACCATTTCATATCCATCGATATTCTTGTTAGTATGTAGCTCTTGAATGAAAAGAAAAAGTATTTAGCCCCTTTTACAAATATTCACATGATCTATCAAAACATCCTCTGGCCCTCCTTAGCCACGTCTCTCACTCATATATTGCCATCCACAAGCAAGTGTCGTATTATCTAAAGGTTTCTCCATTCAACTATCTAGCCATTAGTGTATACTAAATACCAAAACTAAAAGGCCAAAACTTGCGTAGAGAAAATATGTAAAAGTCTCGCATTTCCAATGTTCAATCACATCTCCACCTTTGTCACATTCCACAATCATTCAAATGAGGGGACCACTTTTCAACATTCAAATTTTGTTCATATAAATAAGGATGTAAGAATGGAATACGGTTTTCGCAATTATCAAGCATATTAAAAGATTTCCGGAGCTTGTGCATAATCCTTCACGCTAATCACAAGTAGCTTCACTTTATGCAAACTACAATTCCTCACCAATTGTTGCCACACCGCAACAATATTTCTTTCTTGTGTGAGGCACAAAATACAACTTAATAGTTTAAGTGAGAGAATTACCAAATTCCAATTATACCGTCTCGAATTCATGCCTATGAAACTTCAATCTCTTTGTGAATTTGTGTTTTATAGTAATGTAAAATTAATTTATGGAGTATTTGAAAAGAGACTACCACATTCCACTGTCTTTCAAAACTAATATTTGTGCTACCACTATTATGAAGGCTAATTCATAACTATTTTATCGACTTCCTCGTACTTAATTATGTATGTAACGATTGTGGACCATGGCCTCAAAATTATAAGCAAGCATGTCAAATCATTTCAACGAGGAGGACAAATGTTAAATCCACTCAATCAGTAAAGTCACTCATTGGTTAAGGATTAAAGTCAAACTTGAGGGTATTATGGCCATACACGATGTAGCTCAATAATTCTAACATGACTACAGTTGTGCATGTTGATTGATGTAATATTTCAAATGGCCACGCTAAGGATGTGTTTGATAGAGACAAATAAGAGAAATCAGAGGAAAAAGGCAATAAAAGAAGAAAGTAAAGAGTAGATATCAAGCTTGAAACATGGGCCAACATTTATTTTTGGATTTGAAACTTTAAGTTGGCAATCGAAGAGGGAATTATGCATGAATCTCCATTTTCTCTCATTGTCTTTATTAATGAGTTTGTAATCAATTAAGTTGATCGACATAAAGACGCCTTTAATGATCAAGTCATGCCTGAATTTTCAACTTTGTTGTTTACTCTCAATGATGCATAAGATGGGCACAAAGGACAATTAATATATAAAACATGAAAAAGTCTTTCAACGGATGTAATAAATCATTTAGAAATTTTACCAAATAATCCACAATATTGGGTTAGATTCGTGCATTGGAATCACACATAAATCCAATTATTCACGGATTATTTTGCCATATTTTGTCCTCATAATTCTGTATGCTTGTTAATGGATGGGGTGGTTGTGTTGATTTTGTTGGGGAAGGAGGCCATGGTGTTGATGCCACACTTGCCTTCGGCTTGGAGTTGCCCAACACGCCTCATGAGAATGAAACCCTCATCACCCCACTCTGGTCCCCATGAGTTCTTCACAATCCAATAATCATTGCCAGTTGTGGCATCTGTGCCATAGCCCACTATGGCCACACCGTGATCTAATTCTGTGCCGCAATTTCCATCATACACTCCCTATAAACCATATATATGCATTCAAATTAACATGTAAATACGTCAATGTTGTAACCACATCTAGGATCAATATATATATATATATATATATATATATATATATATATATAGTACATCTATATTATGTAAGCTCAATGCCAATGGAAATACCTTCATGTGCCATTTTCTTCTTACAAATATGGATACTTCCTTAAGGATCTCACTAAGTTTTGTCTAAAAGATATACCTCTTCTTGAACTCATGTAGAATGCTTACAAAGTTTGTGCATGTAACTAGACCTTGTGATTCCAAGTATTCAATATCCAAAGTAGAAGATCATAGCATACCCCAGCATAAAATTGGAAATCTCGATGGCTCGCTTCAATGCCCACGCTCACAGGTTGCTTCGCGACTGCTCTCAAAAGGGCATCCTCATTGCTCACCTCTACTTGAGTGTAGCCATCAATGCTCGCAGAATGCTAAATCATATCGTCATTGAATATTACTAAGAACAGACAAAATTTGAAAACTAGAGATAAAAAAGTTGAACTAAAGATAAGATTTGTCACGTGGACCAAGATGACAAGGTGGGCCTCTTCAACTCTTGTTAAAAATGTCAACCAAGCCCAAGAAGAAGAAGAAATGTTTTGTGGTTTCCTTACCTCGATGGAGGATGCACATTGTCCTTCCTTGGCTGTGTACGGGTAGTGTTCTTCAGTGTCTAGGCCTCCGTTTTTAACGAGGAAGTCAAATGCCATAGGCATGGAGCCTCCATTGCATCCATTATTACCATCAACATTGCAATCGATGAGTTGTTGCTCAGACAAAGAGACAAGGTTTCCAGTGACGATTTGGTTTATCCCTTCCACGGCCGCGACAGTGGAGAAAGCCCAACAACTACCACATTGCCCTTGATTCTTCACGGGAGTGACCGCCCCACGTTGTCTCCAGTCTACGGATGTTGGCACTTGTCCTCCCGAGTCATCATGGCCATCATTGCGGTGATTGTGATTGGGGTGGTGGTGGTGACCTGGTTCCCACAAATTAAGACTAGTTAACCAATTGAAAAGAAACTTATATTTAGAATTATGGAGTTGGCCTAGTGGTTTGGGCCCTTGCATAGTAACGAAAATGATGCAAAAAGGAGCCAATGTAGTTACGCATGTGTAAACCAATACACATTGTAATTCTACATATGAATGAACCATTACTTAGTGGACAAGACCTATGATACACCTATGCATATAAACTTAAAACCACCAACACACAACATTAATGAAGTAGAAAAAAATGTGAAAGAAAAAATAAAGGGAGTCATGTTGAAGTATGGAACACGATCAAGTGATGCATGTATAGAATAATAAGTACCATAGGGGTGATGTTAATAACAAAATTCATCAAGCATTTATGAATAGTTATTTAAGGTTGAACACTCATTCCATCTTTTAGCACACACAATAGTCAATGCTAATAACAACACTCATCAGGCATTTATGGATAGTTATTCGAAGTTGAACAAGCATCAATCTTTTCTACGACCTGCCCGATGTAGTTGAGATGCGCTCACACGGTGAGCTGGCTTCCATAGGTAAGTGGCTTTGAACTCATCATGGGTAAGGTCCGCAAAGCCATTGATATCCAACCAATACCCATGTTCTTCTGCCCGTTTGTTGTGTTCGAAGACATGGCGAAAGTTGTCAGCGAATATGGCAAACCTATGGAGCTTCTCGAAAGAATGAGACGAGACTTCGCTATCGTAAGGCCGGCGATGCCGTTTGAGCCACGACAAGAAGAGAGATGTCACTTCTTCTGGCCTAGGATTCTCGGAAGAAGCTAAGTGTGAGTATTCTAAAGACAGGGAGTTAGCTTCCTTGATGCTAGTAGTAGTAATGCATAAGAAAGTGAGCAAAGTGATGAACATGGCCATTGGCTCCTTTGGGATCTGAATGCTGGTCATGATGTGTTGCTTGTTCAGCTCTCTTTGGGCAAAAAACAACACAAGGAGGAATTAGAAAGGAAAAGATACACACTCTATACCTATATCTAGCTTAGAAAGCTCTGTAAATGAGAATTAGGGCAAATTCCAAGCTCTCTCTTTTATGGGACTCGATTGTTAACGAATGTTGGTGCGGGCCAAGTGCACTTCGGCTTGTAAAGATTGCTTAGAAGCAAAGCTTTTCATCAGTGTATGATCATCATAAGCAATAGCAAAAATACGATACAAATGCTTCGAAGCTAAGTTCTTCATTACCACGAAAACTTCTCGGACAAGGCCGAAGTGTTTTTAAGCTACAATTTGCTTGATATAGCTAAGGATTCAGAGAGAATTGAATGCCTTTTGCGAAAAAAAAATAAGAAAAATGCTTAAACTTTAGCTTAACCCTCCCAGAAGATAACATCACAACAACAACAACAAAAGCAAAATAGATTTGCTTTTCAATTTTCTTTTACATCTTTTGGTTTAGATACAAAACATGAGGATATGCTGGCTTAACACAATGTAGAGTTACATATTTCTTCAATTCATATATATCATCATCATGGATCATTTCCCCATACCCCTTCCAATTGGGAACCAAATCCATCTCCATCTCTTGTTTACCCAATGTGTGGATCTTGAGAAAACCCTATTGTAGGATAGATCTCCCTTCTCCGCGACAAGTGCCCTAATCCTGCAGGTGTGGCTTGAAGCAAAGAATGATAGCCCATGAAGATCTCAACAAGCCCTAACTTCCTTGAAATAGGCATGTGGTGTTGTTGAACCTCCTTCCCTCTTTGGAAAACATGCTCCTCCTTTCCTCTCTGGGAAACCTTTGGCTCGGCCACTCCGATCTCGCCAGTTACCGCCGATGCCAATCCATGTTGTCTCTCTTGTTGAGACACCATGATTTGCTCGCACATTTTGGTTTCTGATAGCTTCTCCTCCTTCTTCTTCTTCTTCTTGTCCTTGTGCTGCCCTAATTGGCGGGGGGAGGTGTGATGGTCAAGGGCAAACGAATTAAGGTTCTGGTTAGAGTTAGGGTTTCGCTGGCGATGGATTCTTTCGTAAGGGTGGACGTCATCGATGGAGCCACAGCGTATCTTCATGGTTTAGGTTTAGGTTTAGGGTTTAGGGTTTTTTGGGGGGTTGAAGGTTTAGGATTGTGGCAATGATTAGGGTTAGGGAAAAGGGTGAAGGCGAGGATTATAAAGAATGTGGTAGGGTGGGGGTTTGAGGGGTATGTGTTAGGGTTTCAAAATTAAGAATTAGAGTTTGTTGAGGGTTAGAGCTGTGTGAGGAACAGAGTACATACATACAGATAGGGGAGTTGAATTAAGAAGAAGAAGAAGAAGAAGAAGAAGAAGAGGCAGAGGATTTTGTGTATGTTAATGTATGTATTGTGTGTGAGTGTGTGTGTGTGTGTGTGTATAAATGAATGAATTACATTGATCTACCCTTATGACTCACTCTCCTCCATCATTTAATATCTCTCTCTCTCTCTCTCTCTCTCTCACACACACACACACACACACAAAGAGGGCATTTGTAATATTGTAACAAAGAAATGAATGGCACACGGAACTAACTATAACTTGCCGTCGGCAAGTCCGCCTCGCCTCTCCCTGAAAGTGCGCAAACTCACCACCTCATTCGCTTCATAGTGTAGTCACTATACCAATGCAATCGAGGTGATGTACACAATAACCTCGTCCATTGGTTCGTTCACTCATTGTCATTGATGTAATTGTGAAAGAGAAAGAGAGAGAATTTGTAAGTGTGTGTATAGGCCCAGCCTAGATGGATGTAGCTCAGTTGGTAAGGTTGCCCAATGGAGACCAGGTGGTCATGGGTTCAACCCCTACATTCCACATTGGCATCTAGTGAAAGAAAAGATATATATGAAGTATATAATAGAGAGGTGAGAAAATGCTTGTAGTGATAACAACTTACCATTAGGGTAAGCTAATTACAAGAAAAGAGAGAGAGACCTTCATAGAATGACTTTATCTCATTTACCATACATATTTCCACTATCGCCACCCTATAGAGACAAGTAATGGCATTCAGGAGAACCTCATTGTGTTTGCAACGATGTGGCCTAAAAGAGAAGGCATAAATATTTGCTCCCTTGTCCCGATCAAAATTATCTTGGAACTTAGCCAACTATCGAGTATGATCGGATTCTGATAATTGTATGCGCACTTTTGGTTTCATAGAGTTGATCTTATCTTTGTTAAATTCCAAATCTCCGAATGGAATAGTTACTCGTGGTTAGGGCATTGTTGTTATTTCACTATAGGTTATAAATTTGAGGGGAAGGCAAGTTAAGGACATACCATACTCAAGCTCAAATCGGTTGAATGTGGATGCCACAATATGGGCTACGATATCATTGGTGGTTCTATGGAATATTTGGATAGATCGATGCAAAAATGTGTTTCAGCAAGTAAAGCAAAATTCTGTTCATTGTGTGAAGGAAATTTGGTTGATGCTTATCTCAATTTTAAAAGTTCAATATGACTCCTTCACGGGTAATGAAGATATGATTTTTCTAAAACAACAATCCTTTAAAGATAAATGGAAGGATTTGTTAGTTTTTGTGGAGATAAATGACAAAATGGATTGGCAATGTGTACCCCCGCAATGGTTGTTTCCTCCATAGGTGGAGGTTGGTTTCAATAATGACATAATGGGGGATACCTTACCCGCCACTAGATTGTATCATTATATGTCTTGTAAATGCTTTTTAGATTGGTAATGGAAACTATGGCGTAGTAAAAAAATAAAATGAAATTGAGGGAACATGTGTCCCATTGATCACATGTTAATACTCTCTCTCACACACATTAGGGTTCCAAGAAGCTCATTGATGTCACTACTTTACTAGATGTCACTACAGGTAACAGAATGTAGGGATTGAACAAATGTAAGGTTTTTTTGTCAAAAAACCTTATCAAGTAAGCGGTAAGAAAACCTACAACATACACATCTCAAGTTGAGAGAGCTACTTAATATCAAAGAAGACAAAAGAGGGATAGGGAGGAAAACACACAAATAGATAGAAGACAAAAAGGTGAGAGTGCCTTTCATTGCAATAAACATACACCTAATTATCCATGGGATATTTCAAAATGAAATGAGCCATGCATTATGAGGATGTTTGTACAAGTATAGACGATTGTGTTCACTTTAAGTTCATCGAGAGGGATGCATTTGCCAAATAAGGATGATATTGAATGGAGGAGAAGGTGGCAATAGTTTACAATTTGCATTATGATGATGGATCATACTCTTTTCCACATTGCATATCTAGTGTTGTAACATAATAACTCGGCATGAACACAGAGCAACATCATATGAGTTAAGTGTAGAATGTAACATTGGCAACGGCTTTGTTGTTCATAGAAGGTGTTTAATTCAAGGAATGTTTTGTGTGTTTCACCCCAACACATTTCACCGTGTTCAAGAATATATGATGCAAGATTGGAGACTAACCATGGACCAATTATTCGAGCAAATTGGGAGAATAATATCATACACCCATTTATTGTATTTACACATGTGATGTGTCAATGTAATTGCAACTTTTTATATGATGACCCATTTAACAAAATAGAGAAATAGGAGAGGTCTATCATCAACTATACCCACACACCACAATCATTGAGCATAGGTTAAAGTTGTTTATGATGGACTGTGGTTTCATGTATTAAGAGGAACCAAAGGTCGTGACATACTATATTTATGCACTAGTTTTTGTACTAGATACATTTTTCATAACTAATCATAGTCGGCAACAACAAGATGCATATTGATATGATATGATATAACAATGCACAAGGGGCATATATCATCCACGAAGTTCATATTTCTGTTGCAAACTTATTGACATTCTTCGAGGGTATTGACAAAACACCTACTGTAGGGATTTAAAGGTTGCATAACTTTTAAATGACGACAAGGAAAGTGGAGTTTATGATGCACGGGAGACGATCTTGAATGCACCAATGTGGTTATCGCATTGAACAAAACAATGTCACGATTGGAAACTAAAAGTACTAGTTCAAAATAAAAAGTTTTGACATGAAGCAAAATAACCATGAAAGTAAAGGTCCTAAGTTTTCATTGGTGCAAAATTAGTAACAGACAAAAAGTCCAAAAAACAACAATCGGACAAGATAGTGCGAGGGGTGGATAAAAAGGCCCATGCGAAAAGGATAGGAGGAGAAATTAGTTCTAAGAGGAGGAAGACAAATGTGAGAGGGAGATAGGGAGAGACAAAGACAATGTTTAATGCTAGGGTACTTTCAAGTCCGTAAAAAAGAGGCCTAGCCTTAATATTATGGCTTTTACTTTATGCACCTTTCAACTCCTTGAGATAATGTAAGTTGGCAATGGGCATGAGATTTAAAATGGGATAATCCTTAAATACGGCATAGCTTATCGTTCTCAATAATTCAATGCATATTAATACATTTCTTTGACAATTAATGTTGCATTCGTAAAACTTTTCTAGCATAGGAATACTAGAGAAAAAATATGGATGAACTAGAATGGTTCATCTTCATAGGTTATGTATGGATTATTCATGACAATAAAAGGAAACAAAGTATGGAACCAAACATTGCCGCGATTATCGTTAACTGTAGTGACACAAAACATGATTGCCCTTTTTTATTACCGTAAGGTCTAAAGAGGAACGCCATTGTTTATTAGTAGAGTAGTTTAAAAAACGTTTTTCGTAACTGCAAATATCATAGGGTGAAACATTGATGTATGTTTTGAAACAAACAAAAAGTTAGGGCAAAACAACTCGTTTTGATGGCCCATCGATATAAATTTCATGATGTCTCGTTTTAGAAAATGTGGAGATTCCTTGTGAATAAAATTGGGTTGGATCAAAAGTTTTGAGGGTTTATGATGCAACCTTTAACTAATTTAAGAAAAAATTGGAACTTTTATTGAATTGCTTTATCACATATTTGGGATTCTGTTTTTTAGAAAATTAAAAATATAAGATTTATATGTATAGCTACTGGCTATCACACAAAATATCACCCATTGTCCGCTCACCTAGTTGACTGATAAACAATATCAATTTGGTGCAAAAGTTACAATTGTAAAATTACACAGAGTATCATGAATATATACTTTATTCTATGTATGCATGCTATATTTGACATTTATTAGCAATTGAACACATCACCAATGCATCTAGACAACCAAAACTCCCCTAAGAACTTTGTATTTTGAAATGGACAGGAATCAAAATGGTAAAGAAATGCCTTGAAATGGCTGTGTATGTTGTTTAGCATGAGCAATAGGTAATCTTCCCCACACATCAAACTGTGTGCACCCATTTAAAGCTTGGTTTTGCTATTTTAATCCCTCTTGACATTTTATTAAGATGCGTCGAAATTCATCGACAAGATTTGTGGCATATTCTTACACATTGGTAATCCAAGATTCAACCAAATTTGTGTAGAGAATACATTTTATGGTTGGTATCATTTTAGATTTGACAATAAGGATCTAAAAAATATGTTTCCAAAATATTTCATATACGTATACGTATGGACCATGGTATAAAACCATTTTAGTAGTTAAATGTAGAGGCATTAGTTAATAAATAAATAAATAAATATGCAATAGCTGGTGAGCCTGAGGTTGTGATTCATAAACAACAACAATTTTGCGAAATTTGGCAAGACGCTGAGGTCTTCACCTCTTTTGGAGAAAGAATAAAGTGGAGATATGCTCCACAAAGATGGCTTTTTCCACCCCCCGTCTTGGAACAACCCTACATGAGGGCTTTTGATACTTGACATGCTGGTTGATGTGGATATGAGGGTTGTAATATAATGTATGAATTCGTTGTAGCCTTTCGGCATCTTTCCATTAATACCAAGGCGAACCTTCTTTTTAAAAATAAAATAAATAAATAAATAAAGAGTTCCATGAATATAAATGAGATAAAAATTTAAGCAAATGTCTCACAATTTTTATTTTATCATGTAATAGTCACCTCCTTTTTCTTATTGAACGTGTTGTATCAACTCTCTATTCTTAAAGGACTTCTAAGACAACACAAAATTTTCCTAATGTACATCTTCAAACAACATTTATATTGGCCTTGGAGAAGATTATTGTGATGAATGCACATTGCAAATTCATGTAAGAAACTGTTTACAACAAATATACATAAATTATGTGCATGTCTTGTAACAAGTGTAGTGCAAAGTTGGATGTCAATAGGAGCTAAAACTTTCTTTGGATATATCATATAACATTATAATTATAAAATATCTAGAAATAAGATTCATTGTGAGGCACACTTTTGCACGTCCATACCTTGTATAGTATAAAGTTACACACCAAGAATGGGAGATCTATCTTCATTGGATACAACACAACATCTATTATCCAATTAGGAATAAGATGATATTGTAATGAACATGCCAAGAGAAAGTAGATATACGAAAAAAACAAGGCATAAAGAGAATTAACCCTCTAGGTTGAAAGTAGTGTGAACTTCCTTGGAAATGGTTGCCCTTTCAAAAAGACAAGAGAATCCAAAGCCTCGTCAGACATAGAGAGAGATAAATGGAAGAGGCACTAGAGTCATGAGAATGATCAATGCCTACAATGACCAAATGTCAAGTCCACAATGGAGTAATAATATTTTTCTAGCATGTTGGACATACATAGTGGGAATACCCATCTATGGTTGCTAGTTTGATATGTAAAATTGATCAAGTAGCAATAGGATGAGGAATTTGCTATAAAAAAGGTACTCCACATTTATAATCAAAATTGCAATCTTGAGCACATGGAATGACAAAAAGGGGAGTTAAAGCTTGTTTTACTTTGGGTGTATTTTTAATGTCCCTATGTATTGACTTTCACAATCATTGCTAGCTCAATGCCTTGGATGAATGACACCCTATTTTTGGCTGGTATAACCTCTCCTAGGTTGAATGTGGATGCCGCAATATGGGCGACGATATCATCGGTGGTTTTATGGAATATTTGGACAGATCGATGCGAAAATGTTGTTTCAAGAAATAAGGCAAACTCTTGTTCATTGTGTGAAGGAAATTAGGTCGATGCTTATTTCAATTTTAAAAGGTCAATATGACTCCTTCATTGGTATGAAGATACCATTTTTCTGAAACAACAATCCTTTAAAGGCAAGTGGAAGGATTTGTTCGTATTTGTGGAGAGAATGACCAAAGGGTTTGGCGATATGTAACCCCTCGATGGTTGTTTCCTCCATAGGTGGAGTTTGGTTTCAATTATGACATAGTGGGGGATATACCTTTTCTCTCTTATTTTACCCTCCACTAGATTGTATCATTATATGCTTTGTATGCACTTATTGGATTGGTAATGGAAACTATGGTGTAGTTTTGTTTAAATAATAATAATAATAATAGGATCAAGAATTAATTGTATCATGGCAAGAAGTCCTCTCTTTATTTGAGAGGTTACCACAATCTAGAATAGTGAAGTGTAATTCCTTACAAAGGGAGGTAGTTTGTGTCATCTTGGTTATTATCATGGCAATGAATATGGTCGAGGGTGTTTTTGTATTTTTCCTTGTAATATTTTACTTATGAACAAGAAATGAATTTCCATTCAATATATGGTGGTCACCCCTCGATTACTTTAAGGCATACGAGTCGAGAGGTAGGCACAAGTTAGCAAGTAATTGAAGAAACAATTATAAACTCATACCGTTAAATCATTAAGAAATATTCATGGTGGAAGGTTGCCAATAAGTTTGAGACATAGTAATGGAAATCCTTAAACCATGCATATTTGCTAATTACAAGGTTGTGTAGAACTCAAAACCAGACAAGGATAGGGATGACAGAGAAGATGTGTTGGTGTCCATGTCAGTTTTGTTCATCTATGGTACTTGTGCAACACATGGATGCACTAGTTCCTTTGTGAAGCAAGGCCATTGGAAGATGGGGTTGGGAGGGATTTAGCATATGATTGCAAGAAGCTTGATCAAGAAATGACAAACATTTTTTATACAAACATCATATCCCAAGAAGGTAGAAGAAGGTGATTCGGTGTTGTTCTATGACATCTTACACAGTAAGCATAATAGTATACATAAGTTTGTTATTTGTTGATTTGGTCCATATTCTACAAATAAGTTTAATCAAAAGATTAGCAAAAACATTTGGATCAACTAATATGACTCGAATCTCATGTTCATTTGATCATTAAAAATGATCCAAATGGTATGGTGGGTCATTAACTATAGTCTATTGGAAAAACTACAATACGAGGCAACGTTTTCAAGATGTGTGGCCATGTGATTCCAACGAAGTTTAGAAGGGTCTGGGCCTCTCATGACAGGGCAATTTGCAAGATCAACGAAGTTGCATCACAAATCTTAAAACAATTAATGTTTTACACGCAAGCATGCGAAGATTCAAGTGCCACCCCATTCATAGGTGCTTACACTTAACAATAGGTTTCCTTGAGCAAACCACAAGAAATGAAGACTATCACATGATGAGGCAACAATTTCACCATTTTAATATTTAGGTTCATGTCACTAATCAAGGCCCACTTTTGCCTCAACCTTACACTTTAGTTGTGTGATTTCATTTGTTGGTTGGTACCAATTTCCATTAATGCAATATGCCATTATAACCTTAGTCTAGGTTCACTCATCTATCATTAAAGGTAGAAAGGTTGTTGGGCATGATGGACTTTTATAGCTGGTACAACACACAATCAATAGATATGAATTCAATAAAATTTCTAAAACAAAATAAAATTGTTGTGGCTGGTTATCATTGGGTTCAATTGAAAACCTCGTTTCAACCAAACTCTGACACATGTAGTCAGCAATGCTGCTGTAGGCCGTCAAAATGTGTTTTTACAAGTGCTCTTTGTAACAATGGGTACATGTGAATCCAACTTTGTTGTTAGCATAGCTGTTCCATGTATCACTATCAGCAATCAAAAGTAAACGATACTAGAACCATTTAGGTCACAGAAGGTTAGTAATCTTTAAAGTGGTATTGTTCGTTAGAAAAATCTCCCCATTTGATTGGCAAGGTACTCACACAGTGTGGGTTCCCCATTTTTAATATATTTAATTTGAACAATGTCTTGTCCAAAAAATGTGGATAAAAATATATATTACAAAGGTGTCAAAAGAGTCATTGGATGCTGCCAATATCTTCTTTTTCTATGGATGGGGCAATTCTGGAACACAAAACAGAGCCTCCTGATAAGGCAATGATCACATAGTAAACTTATTGAACTTAGCCCCTTTCACTGAACCATGGAATAATGCTTCTTGGTCTGTGATGATGAAGTAAATTGCTAAACTTTTCACCCCCTAATGAACATGGTGGTTGGTGCCTTTCTTCACATACAAAAAATTGTCTATTTGGTACTTCAAGCCTAAGAGGTTGGTCAATCATGAATTTTCAATGTTGAGCTTCTGGTAAACCCCAGGATAAGATATCCAGAGGGAGCCAAAATCATCCTTCAATATAACTTTGTGGTTTTGTAATTGATTTAGTAACCTATGATAGCATGGTTGGCTGAAAGATTATCCAGAAAACCTCAGTGCTTGTTCTTTGAATCATCAGAATAAGGACAAAACGCTCCCACAAGAAACCCGGCAAGAAAAGGTGGCTGTAATAGAAAAACAAAATACTCCAAAAAATTTAGTATAAATTATTTTAAGACAAAAACTGTGGCATTTTGACTAACAAACCAAAAGAAATGAGTGGCACTTTTATAACACTTGAAAAAAAATCAAAATCTAGATCCCTAGGAAAGAAGAGGGTTATTTTGCATAAGGATCGTGTATATCATACCTTTGGCAAACCCCGTTTGAAGTGATAGACAAATCGATTTTTCCCATTAAGTAGGAATGCACTCTGCTTTCTCATACAACTAACACATTGCGGATAGAATCGCTGGGCTGTATTCTTTGGGACATGAAACAATGAGACCCAAAAATCTCGTGTTCGCTGTTTTTGCTGTAGCGACTTTACTATTACACTTGGAGGTATATGATCAGCAATGCTGAAAAATGAAAAGACAAGGCTGATGAGATGTATGCTTGAGAAAAAACAAGAAAAATAAAAAGTGGCAAACCAAGGATTTCAGAAACTTTTAGCTATCTATTTTATGGACATTTTCAGAAATTTGGCCAAATTTATAACTCTTCAAGAACTTGTAATATTCACTAAGAATTAATGACAATCTCATGAAACGTCAGAAACTAACCAACCCTGGTAAAAGTAACCCAAGGTAAAAAAGGAACTAATACTTAGAAGCTAGTCGAAAATGTTATGGAAAACTGAAAAATCAAATCCCAACATTTTTATTATATAGGGTTTCCATTTTATATAAGATATCAATCATTGATACAATGAGTCTTTGACTTTTAGGTTCCTACAAAGCAAGCTCCGCATCATTTATGACGGCAATACCTTTTCCCAGATCTCCTACCACAATGGTGACAACCATCTTGCCGGAAAGCTTCATTCAGTTGTTTATACTGAGATTGAGAAGCTTGATTTGGTCCAGCAGCTATAAAAACCATTTTTACTCAACGAAAGTAATGAGACATGAGAAGAAAATCTAAGGACTAAAACTTTTACCAGGGATTGAAAAGTTGGAAAGTGCCCCACGCCGGCAAACATCACTGGGCATCAGGTTGCAAAATCTTCCACCAAGAACCTGAGTAAATCTTCCATCAGGTATTTTCCTTCTTCTGAAAATGCATGTTTTCCAGCAAAATAAAACGATAAAATAATAAATAAACAAATAAAAATCAAAAAAGAAATCCGTGAGGCCAAAATAGAGAAAAATGTAATTCTCAAGAAGGCATCTGCTTCAAACTGGCATGTCCTATGAGTATGGAGGCCAATGTACACACAGATGTTTTGAAAATTCCTTTAGAAAAGGACATTCAGACGAATCCTAAAAAGGTTCCTTATGACGTGTTTCCAACCTTGGATCCTAGGATGATTGCAGTACTATGCATTTGGGTGACATTGATCAAGCCTGGATTCATTTTCAAGTTGTGAATGCTGGCTAGATTTCATTCAGTAATAAATCACACAGGGCTTCATTGATAAAATGGAGTATGCAAAAGTATCCACAGCAATAAATGGAGTGATTCTTTTATTCAATAAGCCACATTATATGGTTATTATCTCGTGGATCATCTTTGAAGCACAAGTGGCAAAGAATCAACTGTTGCAATATGATGGTGCCATACCTTAAAGGCAACCAAACCAGAAATTATCGAAAAAGCTGCATCATCTTTTGGGATTATAAAGTCTTCAAGCCTGTTTGGACCATGTGCCAAATACTTTTGGATGGCATAGGATACCTGCATACAATGAAGACACAAGAAAGTAACTGTCTGGAATGCCAATTACATTTATCTGCTTATAAAGCTAAAAGTTTGTAAAGAGATCATTGCAAGCATCACCATGAAACTGTGCTGAGTTCATATATACACATGTGGATAGAGCAAACCTTCTTCAACATGTGCATTTGTTTTATGGCACATTGGAATAGATGCTTGGTATTAAATCCATGGATTTTAACAAATTGAAGTAAACTTTAGCTTAACAGTTTACTCCATTAATGTTGTTTTTGTTTTGAGTATCCCATCATGTACACTTTCTTGAGTCCTACTAAAGTTCTTATGGGATTTAAGCATATCCATTTATATTAAAATCATCGAAAAAAACTCCAAATTCTGTTACATCAACTCGAGATTATTTATGCTTTCTCATATATAATTCATTCAACCAGACGTATATTCTGCTTCAATGACTTCTAGATTGTTTATACTCTTTAATAAACAATCTCTGCAATCTGGTTGGGGAAATCTTGCATTGTTCATGTTCTCTTATAAACAATCTATTCATCTGGATGCAGATTCTGCTTCACCAATATCTATATTATTTTCTCACACATAATCTACTTGTTTACATCAGCCTGTTTATGATCTCTCATAAAAACGAATCCATTTTAATACGAGTTTATGCTGTTTTATGAACGTACTTTATGCTGTTTTATGAACAAATTTCTTCAAGCTAGACTGTTTATGCTCTCCAATAATCAATTTCTTCACCAAAATCTAGAAATATCTTCTGGATTGTTTATTCTTTCATAAAACAACATTTTCATCAATATCTCCTCATCAGCATTAATTTGTTCTCACATTATTAAATCCAAGAGTTCAAATTCTCAGATATATCACCATACAAAGATCTCATAAATTTGACATTGAAGATATACTAATGTTTTCCTTTTTTATAAATAAAATCTTCATCTATCAATGGATTCTGCTTTACACATATTGACATTGCTTATGCTCTCTCTCCTAAACAATATGTTCATCAACACATAGACACGCTAACAACATGTGAATTCTAGTTCACTGACATCCACATTGTGTATGCTTTCTTAGAAACAAAACTCTTAAAGTACATCTTCTGCATCAAAATTGCTCTTGCATTATTAGATACAAGCACTCAAATACTCTCATTGATCTCCGATGTGAAAAAAAGGTACCTGGCCAGCAGCGAGAGAGCTGCTAGAGACAGCAAGGCATCCTAGCAACGAGCTCCATCCAAACGTTGCACATGAAACATGGCAAAACCTCCCTGCAATCTAAAATAGGAGCATCTCACGCATTACTTCATTACAAAAAAATCCAAATAGGAGAAGCTGGAGAGAAAGACGGACATATATGTACAGTTCAAATAAATGAACTGGGTTTTCTGTGTGTGTTTTTGTTCCCATTTTCCCCATCTTTTCCATGTTCCTATTTCTTTTTCATTGTCTGTTTTTTCTTTTTCCCCTTTTCATTTTTCATTTCATTTTCTTTTTTTTTACTTTTTCTTGCCTGAGCTGCGTGCAGAGATACTCCATAGGTTACCGCAGCACCAGTAGCAGGAATTAGGGTTTTGAGGTAGCGAGGAAAAGAGGCGTCGTTGGCATCAGCGTCTCCTTTCTTATTTAGAACCACCATGGTCTCTTCTATATCTCTTCCCTGTCTCCCTCAGCCTCTTGTCGGATCGATCGATGGAAAGCCCGAAGAAGAAGAAGAAGAAGAAGAAGAAGAAGAAGAAGAGGTTTGGGTTCGAAACCTGCGAAGCTCCATTTCTTGTGACAAATAGTTTATATGGAAAAGTACAAGGATACCCCTGGAAAGTTTGTCTATTTACCAGAATGCCCCTGGAAGTTTCAAATTTACCAAACTACCCCTATATCCAAAAAATTACAATTTATAAAGTAATTATACACTCAAATCTTTGGTAAATAGGGCTAGTTCGGGTTCATTTCTTCCATCTTTGGACATAAGGGTAGTTTGGTAAATTTGGAACTTCCAAGGGCATTCTGGTAAATAGACGAACTTCCAGGGGTATCCTGGTACTTTTCCCTAGTTTTGTTTATATACTTGTATATTTATTTCTAGGCATATTGTTTACATAATTTACAAATCTAGACCTTTCTCTTTTCCATCATCCACCATTTTAGTTCTTCATATTGCTTCCTCAAGTGAAGCACACTATTTGGGTTCAAAACCACCCGCATGCATAAGAGATTACTTTTAAGCTACTTAATAAAACGAGTTGTTATCAAAGCATTCTGGGCTCAAAACCATCCACATACAGAGATGTTTTATTAAAAGCCAGGTTTACTGCCATAATTCCTTTTTGTGTGTTTATTGGGCACTTCTAATGAAGATGTCTCAACCTCTCTCCATGTTCAATATATATCGTTTTGAGATTTTGACACAAAATAGAAGTTGCAAACACTTCTTCATTTACCTCGATTCTAATGTTCATGCGACTACGTTGTCATTCGGTGTGGGAAGATGCAAGAGTCTCAAACCTTGTGACGTGTACATTATGTGAACCCTAAATTCACGACATACCTCCAACAAAGAGACATCGAGACATGGGAACTCATCCCACCTCAACCACATTGAGGGCCATCAATTATTGAGGGATCTACAAAGTCTATACAAACACATCTAGATGTGCACTTGGAGTCTACTAAGTTGGTGATGTGGCACGTTAATGAGATCACATAGACAACACCTTCTACAAAAGGGGAACCTTTGTCTGTTTGGAAGGCTACACATACACTAATGGGATGGTAGCTTGGCTAGTGAAAAGTCTACTAAATATCTTCTTGTTGAATCTCTCTCTCTCTCTCTCTCTCTCTCTCTCTCTCTCTCTCTCTCTCTCTCTCTCTCTCTCGTTTGCATATATTTATTATTCATACACACCTCCACTCATCCTCTTGCTAAACATTCACAAATATTATCGTCTAATTTGTCACTCATTTCCCAATCTTATTTCTCTCATACACTCATTGCCATTATCACGTGCTTACACATAAACGCTCATATACACACAAAGTGACATGGGTGGGGCAAATTCGTCAATCCAAATGTGGCCTAATTAGCTAAACTTGATTGATCTTCTACACCAATGATGAGGATCTTCTTGATTTGCAAGCAAGAGATCACTAAGTTAAGGGTATTCTTCGGGAAAATTTTGCTTGATTTGTCTTTGATTATTTATATTATTGCCAAGTGCCTATCACATTTGTGGATCAAGTCTATGGTATATCAAAACTTGGTGGCTCTGAGATACTACAATATATGAAGGGACTAGTGTGGTTGTTGCTCACTACTTAAGATGAACTTCTTCACTTTCTTAAAATATATGAGGGTTGAAGTGAATTCACCCTTATTTTGCCCAATAAAATATCTAGTGAAGCAATCACCCTGTTTAGTTAAACGCGAGATGAAAATTCAGAAAGAAAATCATGAAGTTCAAAGACAAAGACGCAACTCTCAAAGGTGAGGAAAAAGAGGGCTTACTTGATAATGTGTTAAAATGAACAATAGGGATGTGAAAGAAATCACTCTGATTTAATTTTCTTTGAAATCTGGCCATCAACAAAAACCAACGGGAACATCTTGAAGTCTTGAATGCGATGATCAATATTGATTTTGGATAGAATTATCTAGCTAGAGATCACATAATCTATCTCATGTAAAATTCTTGACCAATTTATGTATTTTTTCACTTTTACGCATTATGTGAATGTCAAAAGATTAGAAGCAAAAGTTAAAGCAATATCAAGCGTCAGATCCTATCATCTTCTCATGTCCTCACATCATGTTTGAAAAACCCTCGCATTTGCCTAGTTTGGTTAATATTCCTATCATTTTCTCATGTCTTCACCTCAATTTTGCTTATGTGTAACAATATGTCATAACATTCCTCTTTCAAAACATTGCATTAGTTTGTTGAATGAGTGATAAAGAAGACAAATGTGTGTCACGACCATTACTTGTTGACACAAATAGAGAGTTGATTGGTCACGATGTTACAAATTTTACATATCAAATCACCACCCCACATGCAGTCATATGTGCTTAATCGATATCACCCCCCATGATGAAAGAAGCATAACTCCATATAGTGAACCTCATTAACAGAATGATGATGGTACTTGTAGCTAAAGAAGTGGTTCAAAAATGGTATTGCGAACTTGCCACTCTTTCAATATTATACACTTCCACAAATTGATGAAAGAAACAAGGTACTACAACAAGAACTATCACAACTCTTACAAAATTCATTTCGTGAACATTTAAGAGAATGGATCCATATATAGATCGATTGACGTCTACATGTCCCATAGTGCTCGCAAATGAATAGGCCTACTCAACATTTCCTTCAAGTTACTAGAGAATGAGGAAAGATGAGCACTTCACATATCTAGAACCAAAACATTTTCCAAATTATGTGAAAGAATGATTAAAAGCAAGGAACATTTGTAGGTGCCTAACTTTCAACCATATGGGTAATCAATATTAGTTTCACGAAACAATTTCAATCTCCAGCAAACATAGTGTGTTAGTGTGAGTTTCATGCTTTGATACTATGCTCTGCCTTAAATCACATTCAATAATGCTTTCCACACATCTTTCACCCAACCCAATATTTCCAAGAGATTTTCTCACAATCACAATGTGCACTCTCAATCGCTACTCACTTTCATATATGTATATTAGGTGAAAACATTATATTTATAATCTCAACTCATATTTGATCTCTGAAGAAAAAGTATTTTATTTGTTTTTGTACATGATAAAATTACCCTAGAAGGATATGATTGAATAAAATATTAGTCATTATTTTCTTTTGTATTGAATGATTTATGTAGCAATATGGTTGGTTCTCTTTACTCTTTCAAAGAAGACACATTAACCAACTTTGGCCTTTGAATAACTTGATCCATCTCCACCTCATACCCTCTTTGCTCCAACTCGACAAGGGTTGCCAAATCTTTAAATTGCATTTTCTTGATTTCTTTTACATTATCCAAATTATTGTCTAGAAGATTATGAACCGTCCCTTAAAAATGGGTTATCCTTTTCGTTAACACATTGGTATGGGATGAGAGGAAGATCTCCAAGGTGTCTCCAAATCTCACCTTGTACAAACCGATTCTTGTATGATACCTTTGTGAGTATTGCTACAATAACCTTACAATATCCTCTATAGGGATTAATACTGTTGCACAAGTTTAACAACCATTTATTGTTGTCCATTCCACTTCATCGTGCTTCTCTATAGTGTTTTGAATGAGCTCTAGTGGTTCGAGATCTTTTGAGAAGCTCTAAGCATAACCTAATGAACCAAACAAACAAAAAGCTTGGTTGCAATTGAATACCTAAACCCATGTTCACTGCAACATGGACTTTTGAAAAGATTGAGAGACCTTCGTAATCATAAACTATGGAAGGACCCATCCCATGAGTATTTTCACACCGGAACTCTTTGGAATAAACTTGTATCACGTCTTTCAAGTGTAGTATTTGTTTCTCTTGGCAAAGTAAGGTGCATTTCATCAGTCACAAATGTATCTTCTTTTAGCTCACCTTCAAGAAGATCCCCCAAATCAAACAACAGAGTCACTTGTTCAATGCAAAAAAAGAAGGGTTTCATTGTTTTTTAGAGAATTATATTGTACAGGAAGACAACCTATAAGAATGACCCAAATGTGTGAAGAATTAGGGTAGATGTTGGAAGCATGCTGCATAACTTGGACAAAGAGGAAAGATATCCAATGCATATGAATATGATTCAACCCCTCCTGAAAACAACATTGAGATATATGCTTAATACAATGTAAAATGGAACCATGGAAATCAATATAAATATCGAAATAGGAAAAGAGAAACCTCTTTTTTAGCTAAAAGATATGTGGAGTATGAAGTAATGAAAAGTGTTTCCATAAGTGGCCATTACCCAAGTATCTGGTTGCCAAATAATATGCATACAAGCAAAATCTGTGAACCGACTAGCCATTTCATTAGCACAAAATAGCAAGAAGACCATCAGTGGTACTACCTTACATAGCAATAACATCATCAACCACATTAACTCACACGGAAAAGGAGCAGTGAGCTGGATGTGTAAACTACTACAGTAGTAACAAACCAGAGTTGGTCACGCCTCATCATCGGTGATAAGAAGACTCTTCCGAATCGAAGGCTCTCCATCGTGGATCGAACAATGAATGCCACAGAGCATGTGTGAGGGAGTGCATTAAGCAAGACAGACTCATTCATGCATGAGCAAGAGAAATTGGATAGCCAGATCTTGGCGGCAATTGTGTGTGTATGTATATCATATATGTATATGCATATGTGTCTGTATGTATATGTATAGGCATATGTGTATGTATATGTGTATGTGTATGTACATATATGTACATACATATATGAACTGTCCTTTCCCCTGTTCTCTGCATATGTACTTGTTTGAATCACCGACGCTGCTTTAGCAAACTGCATATGTGGAAAGGAAGAAGTATGTAAAAAGGAAGGAAAAGGGAATTTGGAGGGTGGGCCAAGACATTGGGCGATGGCAACGTTTTGATTGTTACATCTCACTGAACATACACACACACACACACACACACACACAGAGTCTCTCTCTCTCTCTCTCTCTCTCAGACAGAAAAACAAGAAAAAGAGTAACCAGATCTTGAGAAGGAAACAAGAAAAAGAAGAAATACCAGATCACACACACAGAGAGAGAAAGAGAGGTGTCTACAGAGGACTACGGTGTGTGTGTATGTATGTGTGTGTGTGACAGAGAGAGATAATTCAGATTTGCAGCTATGCTGGTCCAGAAAGATCCAGATAACTCTAATGGAGTAAGCAATGAAGATCAACACCCGATGCAGATAGATTTCAGAACAGGGTTCTTCAGATCTCAGCTCTTGAAAAAAGATCCAGGAAGGTTCAACAAGAAAGGTACTCTTCTAACTTATTTTTCAGAGAATCCATCGAAAGTAGTCATATTGGGACTCATCTTCATCAGTGTTTTCATACTCTTTGTTGTGAAGAACAGAGGAGACTCCTCAGCTCTCCTTTGTACGGACACAAGAAACAGAGTATATGATAACCCTAATCCTTACCCTAATATTGACTTTGGGAAAGTTACAACATTGAAAGATAAAGGAAAATTTCGTGTAGTAAAGGCATTGAAATGGGTTATATTGGCTACCTCTAACGCTCCTAGTGAAAAAATCAAAGCTATGGTTAAAATGCAAGGATGGCAATTACTCATTGTTGGTGACAGTGAAACCCCTAATGATTGGGATGTGAAAGGAGCGGTTTTCTTATCGGTTGAACAACAAGCAGCTCTCGGTTTTCGCATATTGTCACATCTTCCATATAATTCTTATGTGAGGAAATGTGTTGGGTATCTCTTTGCAATCCAGCATGGTGCCAAGATGATTTATGATGGTGATGAAAATGCTTCTTTCCTTGAGAGTGATATCAGTAAAATTTTTGACGTAGATTTATCACCAAAATCAGGGAGAAAGACACTTTTGGAATATTTACCTTCCGGCAATAGGACTACTTTGAACCCTTATATTCACTTTGGGCAGAGGTCGGTGTGGCCTCGAGGTCTTCCATTGGAGACTATAAGCAATATAAATGCTGAGATATACTATGGTCATGTCTTGAGTGGTAAACAATTCATTCAACAAGGACTTGCTAATGGGTTTCCAGATGTTGATTTGATCTTCTATAATACGAGAAAATCAGTTTCAGAGTCATTTGATATAAGCTTTGATGCTCATGCTCTTCCAGTAGCTCTTCCAAAAGGCACTATGGCTCCTATTAATAACCTCAATACTTTATTTCATTCAGTGGCATTTTGGGGGCTCATGCTTCCAATCTCAGTAAACTCTCGCGTTTCAGATGTGTTCAGAGGCTATTGGGCACAAAGGCTTTTGTGGGAAATCGGTGGTTATGTGGCTTTCTACCCACCTTCTGTATATAGGGAAGATACAAAAAAATCAAATTCTTTTGAAGAGGAGAATGATTTGCATGAAAAGGTGGGCAGATTAGTTGATTTCCTTGTTGGATGGACCTCGATAAAAGGGTCGTTTTTCGAAAGAGTGCTTGATCTTAGCCATTCAATGGCAGAAGCAGGATTTTGGACATCTTTAGATGTGTCATATACGGCTGATTGGCTTCAAGACCTTTTGTCTGTGGGCTATTCCGAACCCACATTATCTGCACTTGAGGAAGTAAATCAATTAGACCAATTTGAATTTGTGCCTCTTGCTCTGCCTTCAGCACATCTTGGTGTTCAGGACACATCTACTGTGGGATTTGAGATAGGAAACCTACTGAGATGGAAGAGATTCTACGGAAATATTGTTTTGATAATGGAATGCACATGGCCTGTTAATCAGACAGCTCTTGCTTGGAGAATGCTCTATGGTCGAGTTTTCAGGAATGTGGTGCTTTTGTCTAGCCAGAGTGATGCTCGTTTTGGGGTCATCGCAAGTGAAGATTGGCAGTCATACAAGTAAGTAATATAAAACAGATTTCCTCTAGATATGATATGCTTGAGACTCTATTGTCATTACACTTTTATTTATTTTAATTAATATTTCATGCTCTATTTTAATTAATCATATTTATAGTTCTTATCTAAAAGTTGTAAAGGTTGTTTACAAATAAGAGATAATGCATACCATTGTCCTCTGCACATAATTATTTGTCAGAGTTATAGACTTAGTGTTTATAATTGCAACTTAGTGTCAGAGTTATAGACTTGTACCTAGCTATTATATGCCATCAATGGCATGCAAAATGATGTGATCATTGCAATAGATATCTCTATGTGATAGTGCCTACCAGGATCTCATCCTGTATGTGTATCGCGAATCTTAAGATCCTATCCTGATAACTGCTTAAGTAACTCAATAACTAATTCATGTAGAAGACTTGAATCTTATTCTCCACTTAAACATCACGGATAAGGCAGTTATGCTCCATGCATGGTTAAATTCACATTGACTACCATACGGAGAACCATGAATCTTACCCCAAGCCTGATAAGCACTAATGGTAAGGCATCCAAGGGCAAGAGTTTTTTTTTTCATGCTTCCAAATGAAGGTTATGGCTGTCCTATTTATAGGAATTCTTAACATTACATGGACCTCCAGTGCGGATTTTTGTGTGCACAATGAAAGAAATGCCATTCATTTCTATCACAAGTACTAAAAGACGTGAGGGTGTGACAATGCCCATTGTTGGAAGGAGCTTATATATAGCACCCCAGACCAAGCTGAATGAGCTTACAGATCAAATAAATTAATTATCTACATAGTCTCTAGATTACCTCCCTTTCTCAGCTAGAGGTGATTGATGATAAACATTGTGCTAGTCTAATTCAACTTAAAGCAAAAAGGAAGGAAACGTAATACTAATCCCAATCCTTGATTAACGAACATTATGAGTGTACAAGGTGTGCTCATAATCATGGATGGGGTTTTAATAAGGTCTTCCCTCATATGAAGATAGGACCATAAAATACGTTATTTGTATCTAGGAAATCATTTGATTTATACTACTAATGTCCAACAATCCAACTTCCAAGTTACAGTGTTGTCATGTGACTGTTAACATTGACACGCACTAAGCTGTATGTATTATTAACTCATGACGACTTCCAATCTTGGAGGATGTTTAGATCGTGTTAATTTATCTGCTTCTTCATGTCTTTAGATGAAAGAAATTCTGACATGGTTCTTCTCCAAATTTAAGATTTTCTTTTTTTATGCATGAAGCTGTGGAAACTTGAAGACAAACTTAAATCCAGTTTATAACATCAAGGTGATGAATAATAAAAGGAGGAAGTTGTAGATTTTGACCCTTCCTGTTATAGGTTTTAGGATTCAGGCCTCGGCTGCAAAAAAGAATTCATTAAAGAGAAATGACAACTTTGCACTTGAGAAAAGAAAGAAAGAAAAAACAGAGTTTTTATTTTTACTGTGATAAAAACCTGTTATTTATGTTAACTGCAGATGACACCAATAAGTTAAGCTTTCCATCAAGTTAAGGTTGTCTTTTTGCCGTTTTTTTCAGAGTGTTACCAGACATCTTTGAGCGATATGCAAAGGCAGATGGCTTCCTCTATATAAAAGACCACACTATATTGAACTACTGGAACTTGCTACAAGCTGACAAAACCAAACCTTGGAACCTGCAAAAAGTGAGTTTTTACACAACTAACTTCCATATATTCTTACACCATGTTTCGTATTCTAATTGTAAGGTTTTATTCACATTCGAAGTCCGCATAGTCGTAGCTAAAGCCAATAATGTGTCCATGAATGAGTAAATCAAAGAAATTTTATTTTCAGGTGAGCCAAGCATGGAATGTTGTCAGTCACAAGGAAAATGGAACTGCATGGTATCAGAAGAGCAGCGTTAAAAGAACTGTGAAAAATATGGTGAAAAGTTTGCCCGTCCATTTCCGTGTTACTTATCGAGAAAACATTGACGATAGTCATTATATAGTAAGCAAGTCTGATGTTTTCTATGTTCCTCGACGATTAGTGGGAGACTTTGTTGATCTTGTTGCATTAGGGCTACAAGCAAAACTTCATCAAGAGTTGGCAATTCCATTGTTTTTCTTGTCTATGGAACATATTGACAACTATGATACTGAGGCTTTTAGTCATGTTGTGTATGGGATCGATTCGAATTCCGTAACTTATATGCCTGAAGCTCATATTGTTACCCCTCTGAAGGCAACAGATCAACACGAACTTCTTCATGTAATGAAGTACATGGCAGCAGGGGATCCTCTGCTTTTGGAGGTTCTCTAGCTTTTACCCTCCATTTTGAGTATCCTCTTATCTATATTTTCCCTCTATTTTGGATGTCCTCTATTTATATTTTCCTTCTGTGTTTGGGGGTCCTCGTGTGTTTTTCCCCTCTTTAATGCTTAAGGGAGGGTGCAGTAGATTGCCATTTTTGGCAACTAAGGAACGTGGATGGGATTTGTGAACTCCAAACCAATGGATCATAGGGCTTTAACCCAAACCACTACGAGCCAACCCCCTTGCTTGGAGGTTCTCTAGTTGAAATCTATTATTGGAGACATCATGTAAAATGTTTCATTTGAGAGATTCCTTGTATATAGTTCATTGGATTATTGTCATGGAACCTTATCAGAGATTTAAGACAGCCTTTTATTAAAATTTACATGTACAATCCCTTAACCTTCCACATTAGGGACTAATTTATCACATATTAGGATCTAGTTCATGCAGACTTTGTGGTGTTCTTATCTTAAAAATATGTTTCGAACTAGTGAAATCCGAGCAAATTGTTCGCCTCACATTAGTATGTCCCCAAACTTTTTCAATTGAAGACAGTCAATTGTGTGAGTTGACTGCTTTAAGGAAGCTCATTCAATCGCCATTGAGTTTTGTTAATCTTATCTGTATTGTTTTGTCAATCCATATCTAATTTTATGTTTACATCTAGTCAGTTTGTTCTCACTCTGTTGTTCCCAAAATCTTCCATTAAAAACAAAACCCATGCATGCATACTCTGTAAGTTGGCGTTTTCTTTACTACCCACGAAAGATGAGAAAGAAATAGCAGAATCGATTGTATTATAACATATTAATAGCACCGGAGTAGAGTGATAGTGAGTTTGTTCTCACTCTGTTGTTCCCAAAATCTTCCATTAAAAACAAAACCCATGCATGCATACTCTGTAAGTTGGCGTTTTCTTTACTACCCACGAAAGATGAGAAAGAAATAGCAGAATCGATTGTATTATAACATATTAATAGCACCGGAGTAGAGTGATAGTGCTGACAGTTTGTTTATACAGAGAGCAAAGTATCCATGACAGAATTGCGTTTTCTTTACTACCCACGAAAGAGTAAAAATAGCAGAATCGATTGTATTATAAAACATTAATAGTACCAGAATAGGGTGATAGTGCTGATAGTTTGTTTATACAGAGCGCATATGAGTGATGATCAAATGGGATGGTTGACAAGTAACTTTTCTAGTAATGTATAATGGTAAAACATGTGCAGAAAGAGTTGCTACCTGGTATGTACGTATATGCATATTTATATATATTGTCATCGATTGGAAAAGTTATGTTGCACATATATTTTACCGTACAAAGTGTGTGCAACACAAGTCGTTATTCCAATTAGTGGGCAGAAAAGTCATTGTTGATTATTCCATATATAACGGCATAGCTTTCTCCATTTAAATTCCCATCACAAATTAGGTTTCTAAATTTCATCTATGGAAGAGTACATAAATAGAGGAAAGTAGGTTAACTACCCTACAGGAAACATTTCAACAAAATCATGATTTCCTGACCCCAAATACTCCAGGCATTACCAACCCAAATCTACCATCACTTAATCCATGGGACAGGAAAACATGTTGACCAATCCAAATCTATCATTACTTAACACATGGGAGACAAGTTTGCCGCACAAATCTAACTTTCATGCAGGAAATATTACTTATTTTTCTTTACAAATGAGTTTATTTATGTAGGTAGATGGAAATTTCCACGCATTTGAAGAAAAAGTCATCACATGCTGAAGCTCACCATAACGATAGACATCAACGAGTCTATGACAGAGGCATGGTGTAAAAAACACGATACAATGAATTGCAAATCACCTTAGGCAGAGGAGAATTAAAATTCCATGCCTTTTGCATGCGTTGTCGTTGCCCCTTGTTTGCCGAATCAAGGATGTGTTCCAAGCACCAAGTTATAAAACATACAGACAAAAGAAGATTAAAAACGGATATCATAAAGTATTAGGGATATTATTGATAACGGGAGTTTGAGAAAACTAAAAACGCGACAGAATTTACTACTTCGAATACAAATGTGGCTTATTACTGCAGAAATACCTTGGAAAGCTAGGGTAAAAATTTACACATTATTTTTGAAAACCTGCAAAGCCCTAATACAACATAAAGGTATAAGCCTCTCTAAAATCTATGAGAGATAAGAGAAGGGGAGAGCGAGATGCCTATGATTGCTATATGAGGAAACGAGGCAGCCTTCTATGATTTGTATGAGACGTATATGAAAAACAAATGCAAATGAGAATGGCAAGTGCAAACAAAACCTCTCTGATTTCTATAAGAAAACAGGAGGCAGCTTCACTATTAGCGATATCTATCAGAATGACATGGAAACAAAAAACACTTCTCTGATTTTCTACGAGACAATAGAATGGAAAGGAAGAGAAGGGCGGAGGCACCAAATATGTGAGAACGCTAGAGCGTCTCCGCTAATTTCTGTTAGAGAAATGAAGCGATGAGAAATATCAGACGAGAAAGATTGAACGGCGTTTAGAGTTTAGGGCTTAATGACAGGAAGAAAGAGGTAGGAAAGAAAAAAGAAACAAGAAAACCCTAGATGTTGCAAATGGCTGTGTTTTTATATTCGTGGACCATCATGTTCTTGAACTCGGAGAAATCGAGAAGACCATCTCCATTTGAATCAACTTTCTTCATGATCTGAAGGCAGAAGGAAGTATCTCTGCACTGCGAGAAGCCGAGGCTACAGAGAACACTTTGCAATTCCGTCAGAGAGATGAATCCATCTGCGTTCCTATCATACACGTTAAAAGCTTCTAGAAGAACCATATCTTCTTCGTCATCACCATAACTATTGTCAGGTTGAGGGTTAGGATTCGAATCAGATTTCGGAATGTTCATTGGCTCAATATTCCCAGGATTATGGTGGGGAAAGTGAGATTTTCCATCGACGTTGCCTTCACTCCCAAGGAATTTCACTTCATTTACACTAGAATCTTTTTTATTTGCATGGAAATTGTTACCATTTCCCAGCAAATTGGCTGATATTTTTTCATTCACATGCAAATTCTCTTTATTGTCATTGATCGTGTCTTCCGTTCTTCTAAAATTGCTTTCCTTTCCATGGAACTTGACATTCTTTGAATCAAGTTTACCTTCATTTGCCGCGAGTTTGTCTTTGCTTCCAGGATATTTACCATTGTATTCACGAAATTCAGTTTTATCTCCAAGATTCCCACGACTCCCCAATCCATCTTCTCGTTCTCGTTCTCCTTCATCTTCGTCTTCCTGTTCATCACTCAGGTCTGGTTCTGCGGGATTTGTACATAGAGACACATACAACGCCTGGAACTGATGGAATGAAAGAAGACCAGAAGACGAGTTAAACTTGAGAAGCTCAAACATTTGATGGTGGGGTATGTGCACGCCAAGTTTGTGAAGACCCTCACAGAATTCTTTCACGCTCACAAAGCCATCGTTGTTCTGGTCCAGAAGTCTGAACACACAGAGAAGTGTTTCGTCTACTGACACTTGTCCGAGATCATGATCGGAGCTCAGCGATGACGATGGGGGAGGGGAGGACGGAGACGCCGGAGATGACCATGGTTGCCTCAGACGAGAGGCCAAGGAAGAGAAGAAAGCCGCCATAGTTTTGATCTTTTTAGTTAGTTTCTAAGGGAGAAGGCAAAATTCACGCTTACTCTACTCTTGTGTGTCTTCGCCTCCTCTTTCTAAGAAGGAGTGTCGCTTCTTTACGTCTTTCTGAGATAGAAAGCTTTGTTGGATACACAGAAAGGAGACAGGAAGGTAATGCTCGACTTTCTGATGGCGTGATTCGATCTACTTCTTCGGTCCCTTGAGCTTCAAGTTCTGCTTTTATTTTCTTGAATCCGTTTGTCTTGTCTGCTGCGTCTCTTCAAACCCTAACTTCATTCTCTTGTGATCGGATCCATCATCCCCTTCCTTTTCTTCTGCGTCTGCGTCTGCGTCTGCGACTGTGTCTGTGTCTGCTTCTTCTCCTCCACCTGTTTCTTCTTCTTCTTCTTCTTCTTCTTCTTCTTCTTCAGTCTCCAACAGATTCTTGAAATGAAATGGCTGTTTGTTTTTCTCTCAACGTTCAAAAAGGACAGGGGGCTGGCTATATATATAAATTAAGTAAAAATGAAGAAGAAGAAGAAGCAGCACAAAAACATCAGAGAAATCAACGGCCACCCAACGGCCTCCAAAAAGAACTCAATTTCTGAGTATGGGCCCCCATGTATGTATGTATGTATGTATGTATGTATGTATGTATACATACATGGGGTCCATCCATTGACTCTTGGACTCCATGCATCCATCCATCCATCCATCCATCCATCCATACCACCTCTTCTTCTCTTTGCTTTGCTTGGGTGTGTGTGTGTGTGTGTGTGTATTAGTCTGATTGTCATGGTGTCCGTCTGCATCTTGATCCTTCTCGTATATGTTGTATATGTTGTGTGAATCTCTCTCTCTCTCTCTCTCTCTCTCTAAATGTTGGATTGGTTGTGTTGTGTGTATATCTTTGTGTATCTTGGTTTTGGTGGTGATGTGTATATACACATATATATTCGTATACATTGGTTTGGTTGTGATGTGCGTGTATATCTATGTGTATGTGATGTGTGCATGCATGGGTGTGTATCTTTGAATATGTTTGGTTGGTTGTGATTGTGATTGTGATGGTGCGTGCATGTCTTTGGATATGTGGTTTGTTTGCAATGGTGTATGTGCACGCGCATGTGTATCTTTGGATATGTTGGTTTGGTTGTGATTGTGTGTGTGTGTGTGTGTGTGTTGGTTTGGTTTCCATGTATACATTGGTTTGGTGGCTTGTGATGGTGTACGAGTGTGTCTCTTTTGTATATGTTGGTTTATTATTATGGTGGACACATGTGTGTGTCGGTATAACTTATAAGTATGTATATATTGTTGGCTGAAAAGGCATGCCTAGTTTCGCCTTTATGCAAAAACCATCGTGAGGAAATTATTCTCTCTTGATAATGCTTTTATTCAGCTCATCAACAAGATACACCCCCACCTGTGTGTACATACGTTTATATGAAACATGCCTTTTTTACATACACACACAGTTCAATCCTTGCCCTGGGCTAAACCCTGTCTCATAGATCATTATTAGTTTCTTGTGGACATTCACAATATATCTATCTTTTGCAACCCCTCGTCCCTCCCTTGTATGAACAAATGATGGAAGGAAACATCACTCTTAGCACAAGTGTGGAACCTTTCCATGTGGCCACTGTAGGATGCACTTGCATTTGCACCCAAGAACGCTTTACAACTTATCATGAATGATGCCTAAACATGATATTTCTATACTGAGCGTTTAGAAACATGATAAGTCATCACAATTCCAATATTATGTTGATGTTTGTTATTGTTTGTAATGTGCCATTTATTCCCCCACGCTTTGTATAAGTTTGCAAGGCAAAATGTAGGACCATGTTTTACTTATTGCTCACATTTTGCGTACTATTTTAGTCCCTCACATTTATGGCTAGTATGCAATGCAAATATAGGAGGAAATAAATAAGGGCCATCCATGTGAGGGACTTGCTTAAGATAGGGTCATCCATACTATTAACATGTGACTTGGTGCTTGACCTTACAAGCCATGTGTAACTTCGGTTTAATCTTAATATAGATATGTCAATACAATATAGGGTAAATTATAGTTGACAAGGCAAAGATATGCCATGTGCCCCCAAGATAGAGTAAATTGAGCGAAATAACGAATTTCTAATCAAAGTTTCATTTTTAGAAGCTCTATTCCTAGCATTTATGGCTCCCTTGGAAGGGAGACATACCTTCTAATTAAATAATTGGAATCGCATGCATTCTAGGTTGCTCCAAACATGTTTGTCACATTTATGATTAGCTTTGAAGGCAAATATAATGCCATCCATACATTACAGTGTAGATTGTCAAGATTCATGCATTCTAGGTTAGCAACTTAGCTCTAAATACATATTATGTAAATGGTGACTAAACCATTACTTAATAATAAAAAACGCAACATCATCGCTCTCAACACTAGGTTGTCAAAAGCCAATTAACTCTAGCATGGGTTGTGTATATATATTGAACTTTCACACTAGGTTATATATTCAATCAACCCGTTGTGGAGTGTATGTGTCTATGACGATTGAGTGTTCATTTAAGCTCCATTAGCACTGAATCACTTGTTCCCTTATTGTTTATTAATTATCATCAAGTGACGTTCTGTATGCATGCATCTAGGCACTTGGAGTAAACTTGTTACACACAAAGGTTAATCTATCATGGCATGTTAGCATGTGCATCATGCATGCTTGTTTGAATCTCACAAATGCTGAAGTCCAAGGTATTAATGAAGGATGTGATCTCACACCAATCCATTCTCAAATGAGGTTGATTATATGCTAAGTAATGAAAACATTAGATGCTTTGTGGCAGCAAACAGTACCATTTCACCTTTTGACAGATGGACCATGTTGCCATTTGCACTGATTCCTTTTGCCACTCTCCCTAATATCTGCTATGTTTACATATGCATCAAAAGTTTAAAGTATAGAATGACCATATGAAAATTGTGGCTATAGACATAAAAACAATTCTCATAAATTCATCTGATAGTCGTTCGAATAGGGTCAGTCAGACATAGAATTCAATTTGATAGTAATACACAAGTTTGATCGAATAGGGAATGATTTAATCATAATACACAGGTTTGTTAAGCTATCATAAAAGAAGCTTAGCTATAGACAACAAAATTCTCATAAGTTCATCTGATAGAGATATTCAAATAGGGTCAGTCAGACATAGTCATCAATTTAGTACCAACCACAACTTCGGGTCCTAAACAGTGGAAAGGTCCAAAGCCAGTATTTTGCTCCTGAGTTCACCCAAACGGCTCCCAGCCTCACAAATGAATCCAGCAGCTTGTCTCCCAGACAAAGTAGCCCCCTCCATGCTGTCAATATAATCCTGTGATGCATGGAACAAACATGAATTAGTTACAAAATTGCACAAAGGTTAAACAATCCAAAGCAATATACATGTATGCAGTATATGAGGTAGGTATGTATACATCTATATATGTAGGTAGGCATGTATACATTTATATATGTAGTCCATCTTTATATACATTTGTACGTATGCACCCATGAGAGAGATTACAGTAAACATTCTGGAAAAAGACACGAAAGACTATACATAATATCGGTGACCAAGTAAAAAACACAATCCTATCTAATGCATGGATCAACCTAGAGAATAATCCAAAAGCAACTAAAATAAAATAAAATAAAATAAGACCAACAGGAGTGTAAACCAACACACTGGTTTGGATTCATATAAATGCCCACCAGATGAATTTTCAAGATTCATGGGTTTCTATCCCTTGCCTAGAGATGAGCAGAAACCATACTTTTGTGATAACTACCAAATAGAAAATTTGAGAATAGCATTATGACTTGTAATAATGCCAAAGCTGTATGACCCAAGTCTTATTTTGCATTATGTATATGTGATAAGATTTGTTAATCCAAACATCTTACCTGTTTGGTATATGATCCTGCCAAAAAGAAGTTAGAAATAGGAGTTTTCTGATCAGGCCGATATGGATCCAGCCCAGGTGCTTCACGATATAAGGATTGCCCAAGTTTTACAACTGAAGACCATGTAACCTCCAGACCTTCAGCAGATGGAAATAGTGATATCACCTACCTCCAAAAAGGCAGTTTTAAAAATCAGAGAAAATTCGGAGTACTCACACCAAATCCCAACACATGAACAATCAGCTAACGACAGGCCTTGGCCAGCACAATATGGATGTCTAGCTTCCCTTGCATACTCTCTTTTCAATTATTACTTGGCCTATTAGCTGACGACGGGCTTTTGTCTGCCACAAAATATATGGCTAGCTTCCCTTGCACACTGTTTTTCATTATTACTTGGTCTACTAGCTAAAACGGGCGCCACAATATGGATGACTAGCTTCACTTGTGCACTCTCTATTTCATTGTTTACATGGTCTATTAGCTAGCAATGGGCCTTTCGCCACCACAATATGGATGGCTAACTTCCCTTGCGCACTCGTCATGATGGCTTGGCATTGTAGTCTGGTCATTTCTAATTAATACACACTCTTAATATACTAAGACTCTAGTCTTCTACATGTTCATTAGGTTAATTATGTGACCGGGAGAGAGTGGTCCTAACCAAACAAGTACCTGTTGCTTCACATTGCAGTCATTTCTAATTAATACACTCTTAATATACAAAGCCTCTCGTCTTCTACATGTTCATTAGGTTAATTATGTGACCGGAGAAAGTGGTCCTAACCAAACAAGTACCTGTTGCTTCACTTTGCGGTCATTTCTAATTAATACATTCTTAATATACTAAAACTCTAGTCTTCTACATGTTCATTTGGTTAATTACGTGACCGGGAGAAAGTGGTCTTAACCAAACAAGTACCTGTTGCTTCACTTTGCGGACAATTTCATCATTTTGAAGAGGCATATAAGGTTCTCCCGGGGTCAAAACAACCCTGAAATGGACAAGCAATCAAAACAAATAAGGATCTTAAACCACAATTCAGGAGAACTTAGTAGAACAGCATTGAAACATCCAAACATACTGTAGGAGTGAGCCTTCTCCTGGCTTATAATAGTCCTCTGGAGATGTAAGAGCGAGATCTGCAAAGCAAGAGAAATCAGCATCTCCTGTATATAGAAGGTTATCCATCCCTGATGCTTGCTTGAGCTGCCTAGACCTCTCAATATCCTGCATCTCAGTGACCCACCCATTATACCTAAGCTGAACTGTAATGACAGGTACACCCACGAGTTTGTAGATATTATTAAATGTGTCATATTCTTTCCATTCTTCCGGCAATAGCCTCTTTATACCAGGAACATCACAAGCTGCAAAAGAAAAACATAATGAAGATGGATTAAAATGGGCTTTGCCAAAGGTCTATCTATAAGCCCAAAATGTAACTTGATACCTGCCACATAAACATCAGCCTTGATTACTTCCTTCTTGTTTGCCTGCGATTTAAGAAAGGAGAACTCAACACTTGCAAAGAATTATAAGCTTCAAAGTGGAAAGCGTGTAGACTACATTGAAATCAATAAAATCCAAGGGAGGGGGAAGAACAGACTCTGCTGCTAGTAACCCTCGCTTTCAAACAGGAAACTGGAAACTGAAGTTTTCTTTATTTACCTTTGACATTACTAATCCAGACACATATGGTACACCATCTGATAAACGATCATGCAAAATTTCTCGGCAGCCCCATCTCAAATGAAACCTGAAAGGACATAGCATATGAAGAATCAATGCATTAACACTGTAGGCAGAACCCTAGTTCTTTGAACAAAGAAATGTTGATCCCCACCTCCCACCCCTATCAGTTATATATTTGCTGATGGGACCACTCAACCGAACATCAGGTGAGCCATTCAACATTCGAAGCAATGAGGCCTCTGTCTTAATTGCAAATAAGGTGAAAATGGTAAGCATGCAACGAGCGCTTATATTATCGCAATCAATGAATCCTAGAGCATAGGCAACTGGATCCCACATCCTCTTGATGCTCATCCGGGTTCCTCCGTGGGATATGAACCACTCTGAAAAGCTAACCTGAAGTTGCATTATGGAATCAAAATAAACCAAATATAAAGACATGTAAGGTATGCAAGGAAGGCTTAGTAGAGGATGAATATTCCTTGCTTTTTACTTATTCGCACACTGAGACTTGGTGCTTCAAAGTATGAATATCCGTTCTTGGGAAGGAGACACCATCAAGATAACTTTTGTACTTAGGTCCTATGGGTCAATATTTGCCTCTCTCTCTCTCTGTCTCTCTCTCTCATCGAGAGTCGCTAGTCACTTTTACATGTATCACATGAAATATAATATTTTTGGTCTCATAGCTCATCTTTGACCTCCGAAGATGATATCTATCCATCTATCTCTCTATACAATGGAGTAGTAACGCCCTTCTTAGGAAGGAGTCACAGACATAAAATACATATGCATAAAATACATCCATGCAACATAGCAAACACCTACAATGTATTATGTGTATGTGTAACCACCCATAAAATACATATGCATGTATGAAGGTCACTGCATAGTTTAGGGCTGGTATTAACACCATTATCTGTAGCAGTACATAAAGAGACCAGATATCCTGCAGAAGGAATAGACTTTGAATTGATATTTTTATTTTGTATCTATAGAGAATGCAATAACTTATAATGTCTCCCCAGAGTTTATGATAAGCTTTTTAAGTATCCAAGCTTTTGTCTGAATAAAATTGAATGACAATGGAAAGAAATATACTCGCATCATTGTAAATCCTCTTTCCTACAATATCACAGAGTTTCTGCCTATCTACTCTCTGCGGTTAGTAATTCTGAGCATTTACCATATTGTCCATCTGTTTTTGTGTCCTTTGCTTGGAAGTTTACGAATCCTTTTCTTTTTAACCTAGACTACATATGGAACGATCTAGAAGCTCACCTCTATGTGGTTAACACTTCTGAACATTCACAATATTGTCTATCCATTTCGTGCTTCCTTTGCATGGAAGTTTAAAAAAGCTTTCCTTTTCAGCGTAGACTACGTTTACTCTATTATCTCTAAATTTTCACACAACATTAAAAACATGTATCAGACTACTTTAAATAAGTCTTAACATACCTTATCCAAATCACGTATGACATTCATAGCACCGTCTGGATCAACTAGTGCACGCACAACAGGACTTGTGGCCAATGCAACAGCATTAAATGCTTTGTCAACTGTCTGAAAAGTAGCCAAGATTTATATAGAGCACATATTAAATGAGCCCAAATTCCAAGCAGCATGAGAACTTAATGAAATCATCACAATAGTTTTGCAGAATTTCCTCACAGATAGCTGATTTGTTGTCAAAAAAGCTTTGATGCCATGCAAAGGTGCTCCAGTGAAGAATCGAAAATCAAGCTCTGTGAAAATCAAGCTCTGTTGAAAAATAATCCATGTAAAAATCTAAAGCCATCCTTCAGCAAAAGCTTATATTCAAGATTAGATGGGGCCAACTCACCACCAATATCTCCACCTTTGTTAACAAAAGTATGTACATGATCCTTGATCAGGAGATTATTATCTGCCCCAACCTAGAAATGGATATCATATTTCGTTTGTAAATATTTCAGGAGTTCATGTCTAGAAAAGAATGTAACAAAACAAAAGCGATGTTTTGTAAAGACCTTAGACATAAGCCGGAACAGATTATTGTAGCATCCAAAAAAGACATGTAGCCCCATCTCAATATGATTTCCATCTTTGTCAACAAAAGAACCAACTTTTCCACCAATAAAAGATCTTGAATCGTAGATGTCAACCTGTAAATATAGCATCATAACTGTAAACCTACTTCCCATGATCAATTCACAATAAATTGACAACATATGTGGTACATTTTCATAGTTTCCATAGTATCAGCACAAAAAATGGGAAAATCGACCAGGTATTAAGACCACTAAACTCATGCCCTTGAACCACTAAAAACATCTCCTGCTATATTATTAAAGAATTTATGGTCCAGCGGTCTTCATCCAGATTATAAACTTTCTACTAAATGCCCACACATTTGGAGTATTTTCTCTAAATGTGCTATTATTTCATTGATGAAAACGGGAATGTGGATAAATGAGTTCATAAAGTTTGCCCAACACCACTAGCTGTTTTGGTCAGATCACTTGGTACTAGGATAACTAACCTCAAGCCCACCCTTGTGTCAAAAATTTACATAATGCTTATGGAATTCCAGCATTTTCTCATAATTCCCTATTATTTAGGCATGAAAAGAACTATTAACAATAAATTGATATTAGTAAATAAAATCTTTTGGGACCAATTTCATGCAGGACAAGAGTCTAGGTAAATGCCCTTATTGATGGCTTGACTAACATCATGCCCAGGAAACGAATTTCACATAACGTTTTGGTATTTCTCATAATTTCATTGATGAAATAAGGAAACTGGGTCTGATCAGTGAAGAAATGTTTCCCCAAATACCGTTGTCTTGATCAGACGATTTTGTTAATAAAGTAACTCGCCTTGTGCCCTCCAAAATACAAATTTTCTATTTAACTCTTATAGACTTCATACATGAAAACATGAACCTCTCTTGATAAGTGAATAAACTTTAGCCTGGAAACTCTAGCTATGCTGTTTGCCTTGATGAGGTCATCGTTGATAAGATTACTAACCCCATGCCCCACATATTTGGGGTGTTTTCTCACAATTTGCTAATATTTTAACATGCACGAGAAAAAGGAAGTTCGTTGTTGAAGTAAGAAAACTAACCTCATGCCCTTGATCCAAAAGCTCAACAGCTGTGGACATACCAGCCAGACCAGCTCCGATTATAGCAACTTTCAACTTAGGTCCATTGTATTTTTCGGGCTCCGGTGGAAAAAGGCCTTTCGGAGCTGATAATAAAAGTAAAGAAATCATATATGCTTTTAATGTCACACACAAATCAGTATCTTTCTCCTTAAGACAACATATAAAAATTGTTCATGCATCTTGTTTCTACACTGAATGTCACGGATATATACATATTAGCATTCTTCTGTGATAATACAAAAAAGGGCAGAATTGTACATAAATCTACCAGTTTCGATTATATCTTTGTCATGAATTACATATCTTACCTATATAATTTATTTCCTATAAGACAAAATCTAATCTTACATATATAATTTAAGTTTGCACATAGAACCTTACATCGCACAAGACACATGCAACGTTATCTTGCAAAACCTTAGATTACAATTACAATAGAATCTAACTCAACGTGTACAGCCATATGTTGCACAACAGAATCTTTCACGAAGAAAATCTTTTTGAATGGAATTTTTAAACAGCATAACCTTTATAATGTTTTTGAATACAGGAAGATGCTTACATTACGCATGGAGGAATAGTTCAGGATCCTCACCTTTTCTGCTCATATCAGAGACTTTGGTTTTCAAAGCGCTCCCCCAAGTAGGCAACACTCCGTTCCTTCTTCTCTCATGACATTTGACTTCCTGCCGGTGATGAGGATGTGCAGAGAACAGGAGATGGCTTGTATGATGACTCCACAGACTACACGTTCTGCTACTGGGGAGACAGGGCGTGCTGTAGAGGAAGGGAGAGGTTGCGGAAGAAGAAGAAGGAGGAGAAGAAGAAGAAATGGGCGGTGCCATCGCCATCAAAGGTGAAGAAAGAACCGATCAAGGAAAGAGGTCTGTCTAGTCCGCCTTCCCCTCCCTTCACGATTAGATAATGTCTGGACTCTTCTTCATTGAATTATATTGTCTAACAAATTTATTGATTTATTGATTTATTGAATTTATGTATGTTTATTTGTTAATACTTGGTTGTTACTGCTGCTACTTTTGTTTTCCTTTTATTTATATCGAATTGCTAAATCAGCCATTTACTTCTTTATAGTCAATTACACTCGAAATAGTCCGTCTTTTTATTGCTAATTCATCTAACCTTGTATTACTTCGTAATTAGCTCACGTACTCCTACTTCCTTGCTAATACAATTAGCATCATAATCGATATCATAATGACTACTTATTATGGCTAACACAAATATTCATATTGATCCTAATCTGATTAATTCATCCAATGTTAAGGATGACTAACTAGCTTTATTAGTTAGAGGGATTCGTTCCCTTGTTGATTTCGATACCTACAGCCAATTAGTCCCTTTAGTAATTGTACTTGATCTTTTAACCTTAATTAGTTATCAAAGTTATTAGTTTTCCAAATTATAGACAAATCAACTATATTGTGTCACGTGAATTTCTTTACTAAATAAAGTATGGGTCCCATATTAGGCATAACTTTTTTACTCTATTTGTAGGAAACATATGTAAAAAGCAGGGATATTTTTAAAATTGCTGAATGGTTAGGGGGTAGTCACGTAATTTAAAATAAGCATAGCAAGAGTGTAACGATATATTGGTGTTTGTTCAATTAATTAATGAACCCCTTTCATTAACCATCTAACTAAGTCATTTGATTGAGCAAAATTGCTAATATGCCTTCTATTTAATCACTTGAAGTAGAAAGTACTAAAGGGACATAGACAAAGCTTCAGTACATAAATTAGACTATCAGTTCATCATTATGTATTGTTCTAGATCAAAATAACCTCTAATACTCTAGAAAATCAAGAATATCAAATGCATCAACTGGATCGGCAAAACTGAGGTTTTGGAATAAAGTGAATATTTAGAACAGGGAAAGCATATTTATGGATCAAGAGAATATAACTTATAAAATTGAATCAAATCCATCTCTTCAGCCATAATCTAATCAATTACTCACAACCTACTTTAGGTTCCTTACAACACCATGGAAGACAAAAGAATGGTTTAGGTCCAATGCAACGAAATTTTGGATCAAAATGAGAAAGCTTCCAAGAATTTTAAGTTCAGCTATTTACCGTGTGCTAATTTATAATCTACGTGCTGATGATCATTAACAAGTTTCCAAAAAGGTACAATCTCAGATTGCCATGAGTTATCTTAATATTGGAATCCATCATCATCACCATAATGATATATAAAATAAAAATGATGAATAGAGAAACATTAATGAAGTTGCTTTGCCAGTAGTATTTTACTTATTCACTGTGAAGAACAGAAATGCCAGTGGCATGGCCCTTTCTAGAACTTTCCAGTACGAAATGATGGCAACCACGATTAATTTTTGTAGAAATTTAGAATTACAAAGAATATATATACATATATGTACATAAATGAGACTTTAGTCTCTCGAAGGGCAAACTCATACTTCTAGAACTGAAAATGCCATAGCCGTATACTACCATCGGGATGAGTGGTCACGAATCTTGTCATCCCGGCTCTTAAACAAAGTATTGGGAGCCGTTGTTCTCCAGGTATTTTCTCTAGAAGTGTGTCTAAGTTCACATCCACTAGCCCATTATCACCCGCAAATGATTTAAATGATAATGATCCCTCTGCTCGTATTTCTTTCCGGAGGACACAATCCTTTCCTCTTCGAGTCACAGCACAATGCTTCAGCATAGAGCCAGACTCTGAATCTAGGAGAGTGATGATGCCATTAATACTCCCTACATAGAGCGTGGTTGCATCATAGGATGCCATATGAAGAGACGTGATCGAGCTGGGTGCTACCCGGACACTCCAAAGTGACTGTTTAGTCCTGACAATAATAATAACCATGGTAATGCATTGACAAAATTCATGTGATAATGTTATAAAGACATAGATTACTAGGTAATTAATGGATTTGAGTGAAAATTTTAAAAAATGATTTACATATATAGACCCTTCGAGTACCTCAGATTCCATGCATGAACACCTCCTGTTGTGGTACCAGCTAAAAGCATGTTTTCTTCACTACAAACATGCAGGCAAACAACACCTGGAAATTTTAAACCTTTTAGGTTCCAGTGTTTGGAGAGTCTGGTAAATACTCATTTTCTTTCGATTGTTCTACATCCTATTGTCCGCATGAAAAATACATCATATGAGATACATGTTAACTATATGAGTCTACAAAAGTATTATTATTTTATGAAGGGTTATAGACTTCACCTATAGAAAACACTATAATTAAAGTATGGTGTAAACCATAGAATCAACAGCCAGAGATACTTAGTGACAAAGAACACTTTCAGTACAAGCTGGAAATTTGATTCAGAACATCAAAATTAATATAAACGAAACCTTAAGTATAGCGTCCTTTCAGTAATTCAGATGCAGTTGTGAGTGTTCCACATACATACCTCTAGGTGGTGAAGATGGGAGAAGACAGTTCAACTTCTCTCCTGTCATCATGTCACACAAATGCACATTGCCATCTGCAGATCCACTTGCTAAAAGGGAAGAATTAATATGAGCTGCAATACATGTCACACGATCTGAATGCTGTCTGCCAATAACACTCCTATAGTTAATGTTTTGCACATAATATATTCCTCAGTGGAAACCCACAAAAAATGATTCCAATGAAATTAGCAGCAGACAATGTCTAAGAAGACAAGATAGAGAGCATATATATGCTCATCTTTATCTTTTCACTCATAGAAAGTATGCATAATGCATGGATCGTCTTTATCTTTTGACACACAGCAGGCAACTAGGCCATTTATAGATAGATATGTAAACAGATAGATAGAAAAAGACAGAAGGATGACATGTAAGTCAGGGAAACCATATCAATCAGCAAAATCTATGATGTAAGAGAGCATAAAAAATCCAATACACAGATGCCTATATACTCAACAAGTGGCCATGTGGCAAACCAGTACAAGGATGGGTAGAAAAAAATTAAATCACTTATTCAAACGAAATTTGTCAAAAATGATGAATACCTGAAAATTCGTGAGCAGCGACCACTGTACATATCAAACACCCTTATGGTTCCATCAGCACAACCAACAAACACTTCAGGATCCACATAACTGTACATGATAGAATTTTTCTCCTTTTAGGAGAGGGCATTTAGCATAACATAAAATTTAATATAATTTGCTATCATTAGAAAAGTAACAAGGTGTACATCAAAGTATTCTATCCTTTACACTTCTTATCATTACATTTTCTCCTCTTGCGGATCACAACATAAGATCATGTTTGCAACCCTCAAAATTGAATAGTTTCAACATTACTAGAACATTAGTATATGGCATAGCCTCATATTCCTTATGTACCACATTGAATGTACAGGCCAATTGTTTGCCTTGATGTGACGAAGTAGCTGTCCTTTTCTGCGATTCCAAACATATATTTCAGTTGTACATACCACCAGGACCTGTTGCATATAGAGAGATATTCTAGAGTTACTTTGGCAAATATATTTTAATACTCTAATGGAATCAAAATAGAGCACTATTAGAGTTAGTTTTGGCATCCATAATTCCAAAAATACTCAATCGAATCAAATATTTGAGTAGCCTCCAGGGATAACTTAATTGGTAGGTTATAACCTTGTTTTCATCAAAATCTAAATCAATCACTTTTAGCTTGTTGGGCACCGAATAACTCTCAACACAATGTAAATCTCTGGTGGACCACGCATGCACCATCTGAATCATGAAAGAAACAAAATATTATTAAAATATAGTGGTACATACTTTTGCAAATATGGAACAAAAAAATGAATAGAATAGTCCAAAAGAAACCACATGGTTGCCAAAAAAGAACTAGGATAGGATTACCCCATCACTCGATCCTGTCATAATTATCTCCATTTTAAATCTGCAACATTCAACTCTACACATGCAAACGAGGAAACACGTTAGATGCATCTATATTAATAAAAAATATGTGATTTGCATGAATTAATGGGTACTATGTGTCAATATGAGATATATACTTTTCCAATTCATGCATCGATATACAGTATAACATGAGGTAATAGAAACTGAATGAATTAAGTATGTAACATGGATGGATGTATTAGATATAAGGTACTGTAGTCAAAGGAATTTTTTGTTATCATAGACGCAAACCATATATATAGTTTTCAATGTACACATAAGATATGCATTGTGAAGGGAATATTATAATGAGGTTACCTGGTAGAATGCCCTTTACATTCTCTAACAAGAACTGAACCAAGCACAACCAACACTTTATGGTGTTCTTTGACAAATTGAGCCTTCCAATCAGCTACTGCTCCAATTTCCCTTCTCAAAAACTTTAGGCTTTCCATATTCTCATCCTTGTGCGTAAGCTTTGCTATTAAGGTTTTCCTTGATTTCTCATAAATATCTTTCCACAGTGAAGAGTGTGTTACGATCACATTCCTGTTACAATAACCACACATGAGCGTAAATTTGCTTCAATGGATCTCTATACGGTTGCCATAAATATTTCCAATTAATTAATTGTGTATATCAGAATATCCCTCAGTTTCTAAAACATAAAGGAGGCAGTAGGAATATTCTGCTCAATATTCACTAAGTTTAGGGCATTTTAGTGTATTTCTCGATTTGATTAATCACGGAGAGATTATCATTGAGCTACATTATGTTGCATTATCCTTTTTAGGGAGGGTGGAATTGATCGTTTCTTTATTAAACTCGCATAAGGGATAGCCTCAAAGATTACCCTTAAAATTCCGACCGAGGGGAATTTTGAATATTTTCGTAAATTTGAACAAACGGGAAGGATTTATGCTTTGTTTTTCTCAATACCTGTGTATACCAACACAGGAGTAGTCTTGAGATTGCCCTTAAAATACGAGGAGAATTTTGATTATTTTCTCTTATTTCGACTAATCTTTGTTCTTTTCCCTCTCAAAATTGCCAAGGGGTTAGCCTCAATATTACCCATAAAAAATACAATGCCAGGATACACTGAATAATTTTCCCTAAATTCGACCAATGTTTGTTTTTCATTTTTCAAAATTCGCTGTGTCGATCGATACCTTAACAAAAACGACCGGAGAGACATTTTGAAATTTTTACAACACAAGATTAGAACACACTGTAACGGATGCAGAATGGACGAATGTGCGGAGAGATGTTTACAATACCAGGACTTGCAGAGGGTGGAGATGCGAGCCAAATCATAGGGAGAGAGGAAGGAGAAGAGTGTGAGGAGAACATCATCGGTGAGGAGAGACAGGGCATGAGCAGGAGGAGCTCGCTTCTGCCTCCCGTCCATTCGAGCCTCCTGTTCAAAACTTCAGAATGTAAGGAGAAAAACTGTCTCTCCACAGCCCACTCCACTCGGGCCTTACTTCATGATCCTGTCTAATAAATACATTGTATGTACATAATACAATGTCTCTCTTCTCACTCACTTTTACTTCTACTTCATTAGCCTGTATTTGTATGTATGTATGTATGTATGTATGTATGTATTTGTATGTATTTGTATGTATGTATTTGTATGTATTTGTATGTATTTGTATGTATGTATTTGTATGTATTTGTATGTATTTGTATGTATTTGTATGTATGTATGTATGAATATATGTATATATGAACTTCTTTCTCAAGCTCAATGAGGTCTTCTTAGGTTCCCATCTAGACCCTTGTTCCACCATGTATATATGTAATGTAATGCAATGTCTCTCTTCTCACTCACTTTTACTTCTACTTCATTAGCATGTATGTATGTATCTATGTATGTATTTGTATGTATGTATGTATGAATATATGTATATATGAACTTCTTTCTCAAGTTGAGTGAGGTCTTCTTAGGTTCCCATCTAGACCCTTGTTCCACCATGTATATATGTAATGTAATGCAATGTCTCTCTTCTCACTCACTTTTACTTCTACTTCATTAGCTTGTATGTATGTATGTATGTATGAACAGGGATCTTCTTAGGTTCCCATCTAGAACCTTGTTCCGCCATGTATATCGCTAGCCTATTATCAAGCTCAATGCCTTGGCTTCACGTGATTCTTGGCCCTTAGAAAGACCTTCAAACACTTACTTTGAACTTTCTCACATAACCTAGGTGTTGAGATACTATCATAGCATGCATCATCACACGAGTGCGAAGATATGCAAGGGATGTGATGAAACCTTGGTGGAGGATGAATAGTCATTTCTCTCATGCTCAAAAACATAGACAGTAATTCTCAACACTTATCATGATTTGTTAGATGTGGATGATAATTTAAATGCCATACTCAATTTTCCATGAAGAAGGGCAAACACATATATTTATTTGTGCATTATTTCCTCATAAAGAGATTTTTCTACATATTTAGCAACCCTCCTTCTTAGGAAGGATTCATGTACAAGGTGATATGTTACATGATGTATTTTGATGACACAATGCAATGGCAATACCCAACTGTGTGATTGAGTGTAAGGGCTTTGAGAATAGAAATAGTTTTTTTATTGTCCACGAGGAGAACAAAGTTGACCTATGGGATCAAATACGATGACATGTATTTTGTCTATTTAGGATCCTTGGGCCATGATTGTACTCTTGGTAGATGCTAAACTTTCTAATTGTATTTCTCTCATATATTTGGCTCGATAGACATACAATATCTTCATTAAACTCCTTATATTGATATGAATCTTTGTTACACCGCATATCCCTTCGCTATGCTACAAGCCACAACTATGTATTAGACTAGCAACTTCATGATCTCCAAATAGTAGATATAGTCATATGGTCTCATATCAACTATGCCCTCATGAACTTTACACACACTTTTACATTATCATCTCTATTATGTTTGAATCAAAGTCATAAATTTACACCACCAAAAAAATTGCAAGTTGAGGTCTAACAAAGCTTATCTAGAGACAATATTAGCACCCATTGGAGTGAAACAATCCACTGTGTTTAATCTTTCCATTATTGACCAATTAGAAGAGTTAATCCAAGACATGTCAAGAAAAGACGACAAAAAAAACATATGTTGGGCAATTGATTAATCAAAACCTAAGATTGGATATGAGCAACCATGGCCGAGAGAATAAGATGTGCCATCACCTTGATGTGCATCCACTCTCACACATTGAAAATAGGAGACATATCATGTTGCGAAGCTTCATATGTGAGGACATCAATGATGCATGATTACCAAGAATTTCTATAAATTTTTTAAAGTGTTCAAGAACTCTTAACAAGGCTAAAACCATTGTCAATGACACTAGGCATGCACTTTGTTGGCTTACTTAACTACTTGTTACTATAAAATGGGCTTTTCTATTCATATTTAGATGAATACTAAAAAGGGTAAGAAATCCCAAAAACAAGTTCTATAACTACATTTTTTCATTCATGATAGAACTTCCATCATTTTCCAAGAAGTGTTTAAAGTTCTAGCATTATGTAAGTAGCAATAGTTTTTGCAACAATGTTTATGTAAAAGAATTATATATGCAATACTCATGAGTGTGGATATTCTTGACAAAAATCTTATGAAATGCTAGAAATATTAGCACTAAGGTAATGTCGAGAATATGAGCAATATCAAGGAAGCTTTGATATTTTGGACATTCTACACAAGTGTCAATAATTTTGATAATGTTGTGGCAAAGAAAATTCCAATATTCACAGGGTAAATTATTTGCTTTAGAAACGAAATGATCGAAACAATCACATGGGAAAGGTTGAATGTGTGCAAATTCACATGTAGAACCATGAGGGTAAGAAAAAGGATCAAAACAAGTCTATGGAAAGGGTAGGCATGCTTGAATCTAGCTTAGAAAAGAGAGGATCGAAACAACCACAAGCGGAGAGTTTTGAAAGTGTGTGAATTCACATGTACAACTACAAGGGGTAGAAAAATAAATCAAAGCGAGACTATTGGAAGGGTAGACACGCTTGAATACACATGTAGCAACCATGAGGGGCGTAGAAAATCCAACATGTGACGTAGACCATGCTTGTACACACTCATTTAAACCTTGTCTAAGGTGAGATTGTAGAAGATATACTATTTCTTGGGACCTCGTATAGTTGAATGGCAAGGATCGACGAAGAATGATCAATCTCCATTCACGAGGTTAGAAACGAGTCCAGAAACAAAGCAGTGTGAAAGTGCAAAATGACATGTGCAAAGGTAGTTTCTTTTTGTTTGCTCTGGCTGTTTTGTGATTTTTAGCTTAGTTTAGTGCGTTGGTAGTGTGTGTGTGTGTGTGTGTGTGTGTGTGTGTGTGTGTGTGTGTGTGCATAGGAATCGGGAAGAAAATAAGAAGGTCACCTAACAAGAAGATGTGGGCATTTATAGAGTATATAGTACAGAAAGAAAGATATGTATATACAAAGTGCACACACACGTACTTAGATAGAGAAACAATGAAGATAAAAAACCAGAAAATTATAGCTAATTAATTTATTAGAAAATCACCTGAAATAAAACTAAGAATAGAAATAAAAAAAACTGACTCAATTGTAACACATATGTACATAGATATAACTACAAATCAAAATACAATTAAATATATAAACTACGTAAAAGAAAGAAAAAGAAAAAGAAAACTCTAAATTAATTAATTAATTAATTAAAAATAATAAATAAAAATCCATATAATGGAATTGGGGGGAGGGGCGCATATACATATGTATGTGTTTTGCAAGAATAAAGAAGTAAGAATAAATAAAACTCTAAACAAATCAATTAAATTAAAAAAATCCATATACAAATATATGGAATCGGGGGGGGGGGGGGGATGCATGTATGATATGTATATGTGTTTTGCAAATTGCAATAATAAAAATAAATAAAACTATAAATAAATCAATTAAATAAAAATTCCCTATATAAATGCATGGAATTGGGGGGAGTTCATGTGTATGTTGTATTTTTGCAATAATATAGAGGTGTTATAAATCAGCCTAAAATAAATAAATAAATAAATAGATACAAAACGCCCTCATACTCCCAATGGAACCTTCTCCTTCTGCCACCAATCTCTCCTCCACCACCACCAATACCAATACCAATTATACCAATAGCAATGAGGCATCGATTGACGTGGTGTGTATGGGAGAGCTATTGATCGACTTCGTCCCCACCGTCTCGGGCCTCTCGTTGGCTGACACCCTGGCTTTCCAAAAGGCCCCCGGCGGTGCCCCCGCCAATGTAGCCGTCGCCGTCTCACGTCTTGGGGGCACCGCCTCCTTCATCGGGAAAGTCGGCGACGACAAGTTTGGCCGGATGCTCGCCTCCGTCCTCTCCACCAATGGGGTCATGACACGTGGCCTCCGCTTCGACCCGCACGCGCGCACTGCCCTCGCATTCGTCACCCTCACACTCGCGGGCGAGAGGGAGTTTATGTTCTTCCGCAACCCTAGCGCGGACATGATGTTGATGGAGAGTGAGCTAGACTCGGGGTCGATCGAGCATGCCTGTATATTCCACTTCGGTTCCATTGGTTTGATCGCACAACCATGCCGGGGAGCTCAAATCGCTGCAGTTAAGCTTGCACGGGCCGCGGGCGCCATCCTCTCATATGACCCCAATCTTCGGCTCCCGCTTTGGCCATCCGCTAATGAAGCACACTCTGGGATACTAAGCCTCTGGGAGGAGGCTGATATCATCAAGGTGAGCGAGGAAGAGATATGGTTCTTAGCCCGTGACCCGACCATAGAGGATGTGGACATGTCCACAAGGGACACCTCGGAGATCTACAATGCTGCCCGCAAATTGATGCACCCCCGACTCAGGCTTCTGGTGGTC